>NC_063193.1:15060125-15080125 GCF_017589495.1 Alosa alosa | reverse complement strand
TGCCTGTCGTGATCGATTTGCAAAAGAAGCCGACTTCATAACTTCAA
Organism: Alosa alosa; assembly: GCF_017589495.1. Lineage (NCBI taxonomy): Eukaryota > Metazoa > Chordata > Actinopteri > Clupeiformes > Clupeidae > Alosa > Alosa alosa. The sequence goes on along the minus strand of NC_063193.1, from coordinate 15,080,078 downwards.
CTCCTGTCGCCAGCATTGGCCCCTGGCAGCAACAAGTAATAGAGAGAAAGAAAGAGAGAGAGAGAGAGAGAGAGAGCAAGATGGGCAAGGCCCCAGCATGAATTCACTCACAGCCCAGGCCCTGCTGTACTAAAGGGAACACTGGTGAAACTCATTTATTGTAGGCCACAGGCAATTTCCTATTAAAGGAAAGGGGGTTTTCATGTAGCATTCTGCGCTACACATGGCTTAAGCAGGAGCAGAGTGGAGCCCGGTTTGGGGCATCCGCGGGCCCAGTCTGTCCGAGGGGCAGCGAAGGCAATGAAAGAGCCTTGAAAAGTGCCTCCCTCCCCTTCTCCCTCCCTCCTCTCCTCTCCTCTCCTCCTCTCCTCCCTCCAAACAGCTGGAGCTGGAGTCAAGGCTCTCCGTCCGTGCAGGTGGTTTTCAAATTCAGCCCCACTACCACCCCTCTTCTCCTGAAGCCTCTCTCTCTCTCTAATGTGGAGCTGTGTGTGTGTGTGTGTGTGTGTGTGTGTGTGTGTGTGTGTGTGTGTGTGTGTGTGTAGTGACCCTCTTTTCCCAGTCGTGGGGGAGGGGGGTAATGGAAACCGAGGTCTGGAAGGGCTGTTTATTTAGGAAAATCCACGTTGAGAGCTGCTCGATGAAATGTTTTTAGATATTATGCACTCTTAGTCTCTCTCCTCTCTCTCTCTCTCTCTCTCTCTCTCTCTATGTGTATGTGTGAAAGAGAGAGTTTTCCGGGCTTGCATATCCCACTAAGTCAGTGTGCATCCTTGGTGTGTGTGTTTGGATTTTCCACCTGGTCATCCAGTGGGGTGATTTTGCGTGTGTGCGTGTCTGAGAAAGTGTATATTTGTTCATGTGTGCCCTAGATTTTCCAAACAGATCGTAAAGCCATTCTGCTGGGTTTGGTTAGCACTGGGAGTTCATTCCCAGGTGGAAGGCTCCACTGGCGGAAGGGGTTAACTGTTTAAGCAGATGCACACACAATAATGTGTTTGTGTGTGTGTGTGTGTGTGTGTGTGTGTGTGTGTGTGTGTGTGTGTGTGTGTGGTGTGCTTTAACGTATGTTGTATATGCATGTGTGTGTGGGTGCCTGTCATGGTCTCTTCTGTGGGTGTTTGTGCTATGCTCCAGTATTTGTGAGTGAATATGTGTGCGTGTGTATGGGTCATTTGGCTATGTTTGTGTAATGCTTGGTGTAGTTTATGTGTTTATGTGTGTGTGTGTGTGTGTGTGTGTGTGTGTGTGTGTGTGTGTGTGTGTGTGTGTGTGTGTGTGTGTGTGTGTGAGCATGTCACGCTACTGTGAGTTCCCAGCAGGACCTTGCTGCTGATTATTCACCAAAAATTAAGTTTGCAGGTCATTCAATTTAGATAATCTGATCTACAAATAATCTGGATTCATTATTCGTCCATCTCGAAACCTTAATGTGTTTGTGGCACTCATTGTACCGTGTTTATCAGCATGCGTGTGTTGTGTGTATTTGGGAGCATGTTTTTGAGCTAATCTGTTCATTCTACCATTTCATCGCCTTCTTTTTTGTGCTGTACTCAAAGAAACCATGGCTTACAGTAATTGTAAAAAGGTATAGCATGTAGCATTGTGTGTGTGTTTTCAAGCCTTCCTCAAGCTGTGCAGTAGAAGATACATTATACTGCAGTGAACTGTCAGACAGTGGTGTTGTATTCTCATTATTATATGAGACCATTGATGTTGACATGAATCCTCTCACTTTCACCAGGCAGCCTGGCAGTTGGCAGATATATGATATGCAGCGCTAAGCTCTGAAGCCAGGGCCATAAGAGAGCATCTCAAATGAATTTGAGCCCTTGCGTCTCTTTTATCTCTGTTTCCCTTTTGTGTGCTTTTTATGTGTGGTGTGTGTGTGTGTGTGTGTGTGTGTGTGTGTGTGTGTGTGTGTGTGTTTGCATGTCATCTTGTGCTTTGAAGGATGTTTGTGTATCTCTATGTGCTTGTGTGTGTAAAAGTGTGTGTGTATGTGTGTGTGTGTGTGTGTGTGTGTGTGTGTGTGTGTGTGTGTGTGTATGTGTGAGTGCAATCGTTCACTCTTTAGAGAGGAACATTAACCTGATTGAAAGCAGACCCCCTTCCCCCTTCCCCTTCCCCTTTCAAGCCCAATGTGACCTTCAGTGTGTGAGGCGAGCTCGCTCTGCCCGGCGCTCCCACAGGAAGTCTTAAAGCAGGGGGAGGAAGGGACCCAAACACACACACACTCAAACAGTGCCAGGGCTGGAGGCTTCCTACAAGAACACGCGTCTATTTGAGACCAGACGAGGCAACAGAGAGAGAGAGAGAGAGAGAAGAGAGAAGAGAAAAGAATAGAAAGACAGGCAGTGTGAGGGATGGGGTCTTGCGTTGCTATTGGGTAGTGACAGATGGATGGAGTGAGTGAGTAGGAGAGGGTGAGAGAGAGTGGGAGTGTGTGTGTGTGTGTGTGTGTGTGTGTGTGTGTGTGTGTGTGTGTGTAATGCATGGGCAAAAGGAGAAGAAATGAGCGTGGGGAGATTGGTCACTGGGAAAGAGTAATGGGGAGGTGGAGCATAGAGATGATAGCCATTTGAGGGGCCTTTGAAACCAGAGCGATCTATTTCAGAGATAGTGCCTCATTCTAGATAAAACAATGTATGAGATTGCTGGGTTAGGACTCTTTGTGTGCACTTGTGTATGTGTCTGTGTCTGTGTGTGTATGTGGGGTGTGTGTGTTTGTGCGTGTGTGTGTGTGTGTGTGTCTGTCTGTGTGGGGTGCGAGGGGTTTGTGCGGAGGAGTTTTGTGGAGAAGAGAATATCTATGGAGTAATTGCTGCGGATCTCAATTGTCGCAATGAAATAAGCGCTCTGATACAGTGTAGCCTGGGTCGTCGCTAAATTGCTAGGGATAACAGTAGCAGGAGCAAACAGGCCAAGTAATTTGTATCCACACGCCACCTGCAGAATGCAGAGACACAAAAGAGGAAGAAATTCCCCCAGGCAACGTCTCGGTCCCTTTCTCTTCTCTCTCTCTCTCTCTCTCTCTCTCTCTCTTTCTCTTTCTCTCTTTCTCTACCCACCTCTGTGTTCTTCTGTGTTTGTATAATTCAGAAGAAGCGAGTTGGAGTTGAATCAAATGCAGGGATATTGGGTGCAGATCACAAATAGCTGTACACGGACTGATAGGAGCTTGCATGCAGAGACTTCGGCAGGGGGGAAGGGAGCGTTCAGAAGTGTGTGTTTGTGTGTGTGTGTGAGAGTGAGTGTGTGTGTTGAGAGTGAGTGTGTGTTGGGGTGGGGGGTGTCTTGGGTGTGTACTGTACAGAGGAAATGGAGGAGATAAGACAAGAGGGAGGAAGAAAAAAGGAAGGATTGAGTTGTATACGACAGGCAGGAAATGGAGGAGGAGATGGAGGGGGGCTGGATGAGGAGGATTTAGGACAGCGTGGAGGAGGAGGAGGAGGAGGAGGAGGAGGTGAGGAGGAGGAGGAGGAGGAGGAGGGGAAGGGGTGTGGAAGACTGGAGAGAGAACTGCACTGAAGGGATGTGGCAGATGCATATGAATGTCAACAAACAAAAGACTGTAACCTGACGCTCAGACGCTTCTGCGTCTAATCCCTCCCTCGTCTCTCATATGCAGACACAAAGACACATACACACACACACACACACACACACACACACACACACACACACACACACACACACACACACACATGTACACACGCACACAGACAGACATAGACAGACATTCACATCTCCTCACATACACATTAACAATTACTGTCATAAATATTCACATACAGTTATTTCTCCACATGCAGTGCACACTTATTCAAGCTTCATCACTTTCTTTCTCCCTCTGTCTCTCTCACACACACACACACACACACACAAACACACACGCGCGCACACACAGACCGTTACCAAATGCCAAAACACATTCCTCAATGCACATTAACAAGCACAGCAGGTCCAGACATAACAAACTCATTGGACTGGTGTTGGTCTGTACCTGGCTATCTCCACCCCTCCTTTCAGCTTCCACCCCTCCACCCCCCACCCAGCTCGGGCAGGCGGGCGGTCCAGCCAGTGTGTCAGCCCGAGCGGATGGCCCATCGATCAGCCTTATCTCCTGGTCTGCTGGCCTCCAGCCCCTGAGCCCCATCGACCTGTGCCTGTGTTACGCAGAGTAGATGTGGCTCCCCTCTCCATAATGAAAGGGACATAGCAAAGGAAAACAGAGAGAATAGGGATTAAGAGGGGCTGAGCACGGGGGGAAAGTCTGAGAAAGAGGGGAGGAAAAAGGAGATAACGAGATCTGGACTGATGTAGAGAGAGTGAAAGAGAATGTGAGAGAGAGAGAGAGAGAGAACAAAGAGAAAGACAGAGACAGAGCGAGAATGTCACAGACATTGGCAGCATTACAGAGAGAGTAGGAAAGTACCTGAGGCACTAAGAATGAGGGAGCAGAGTGAAAGACGACAGAGAAAGAGTGAGTGTGAAACAGAGAGAGAGAGAGAGAGAGAGAGAGAGAGAGAGAGAGCGTGCGAACGAAAGCGAAGCCAAGCAACCGTGCACAGTGGAGGCCCAGCGTGATCCCCCATTAAGGCGACTAATCAGCAGCCATGGAAGAAAACCGGCAGCCCAGCACTGGACCCCCCTCCCCCTCCACACCTCCATCCATCCTCTCTTCCCTCCCTCCCTCCCTCCCTCTCTTCCCACATCCCTCCATACAACCTCCACTGCCACAGACCTATGAACTGATAAAATATTGAGAAAGTGAGAGACGGAGAGAGAGAGGAAAACAGCACAAATAGCCCTCCCGCCCTCTTCGTGCCCCCTACCTGCCCCGGGATGCCCTCTGCAGTGGAGGGCCCCGCGGGCAGCGATGGGAGGAGGAGGGAGGAGAGAGGGAACGAGAGAGAGAGAGAGAGAGAGGAGGGCTGGACAATTAGCCCCCTAGGGAGCTTGGTGGGCCTGGGCAGAGGAGATTACCATGCAGGAGTGTTGGGGCATGATGGAGCCTGTCGCGACTAACAAACACACACACACAGAAATAAAAATAGCAGGTGTAAACACACAAACACCACACAAAAACCATTCTGATGCAGTTACACACACACACACACACACACACACACACACACACACACACATGTACACAGACACAGACAGACACATTCACATCTCCTCACATACACATTAACAATTACTGTCATAAATATTCACATACAAGTTGTTCCTCCACATGCAGTGCACACTTATTCAAGCTTCATCTTTCTTTCTCCTCTGTCTCTCTCACACACACACACACACACACACACACACAAACACACACGCGCGCACACACAGACCGTTAGCAAATGCCAAAACACATTCCTCAATGCACATTAACAAGCACAGCAGGTCCAGACATAACAAACTCATTGGACTGGTGTTGGTCTGTACCTGGCTATCCCCACCCCTCCTTTCAGCTTCCACCCCTCCACCCCCCACCCAGCTCGGGCAGGCGGGCGGTCCAGCCAGTGTGTCAGCCCGAGCGGATGGCCCATCGATCAGCCTTATCTCCTGGTCTGCTGGCCTCCAGCCCCTGAGCCCCATCGACCTGTGCCTGTGTTACGCAGAGTAGATGTGGCTCCCCTCTCCATAATGAAAGGGACATAGCAAAGGAAAACAGAGAGAATAGGGATTAAGAGGGGCTGAGCACGGGGGGAAAGTCTGAGAAAGAGGGGAGGAAAAAGGAGATAACGAGATCTGGACTGATGTAGAGAGAGTGAAAGAGAATGTGAGAGAGAGAGAGAGAGAGACATAACAAGAGAAAGACAGAGACAGAACGGGAGAGTGTCACAGACATTGGCAGCATTACAGAGAGAGTAGGAAAGTACCTGAGGCACTAAGAATGAGGGAGCAGAGTGAAAGACGACAGAGAAAGAGTGAGTGTGAAACAGAGAGAGAGAGAGAGAGAGAGAGAGAGAGAGAGAGAGAGCTTGAACGAGCCAGCCAAGCAACCGCGGCACAGTGGAGGCCCAGCGTGATCCCCCATTAAGGCGACTAATCAGCAGCCATGGAAGAATACCGGCAGCCCAGCACTGGACCCCCCTCCCCCTCCACACCTCCATCCATCCTCTCTTCCCTCCCTCCCTCCCTCCCTCTCTTCCCACATCCCTCCATACAACCTCCACTGCCACAGACCTATGAACTGATAAAATATTGAGAAAGTGAGAGACGGAGAGAGAGGAAAACAGCACAAATAGCCCTCCCGCCCTCTTCGTGCCCCCTACCTGCCCCGGGATGCCCTCTGCAGTGGAGGGCCCCGCGGGCAGCGATGGGAGGAGGAGGAGGAGAGAGGGAACGAGAGAGATAGAGAGAGAGAGAGGAGGGCTACAGGACAATTAGCCCCCCTAGGAGCTTGGTGGGCGGCCTGGGCAGAGGAGATTACCATGCAGGAGTGTTGGGGCATGATGGAGAGCCTGTGCGGCTAACAAACACACACACACACAGAAATAAAAATAGCAGGTGCAAACACACAAACACCACACACAAACCATTCTGATGCAGTTACACACACACACACACACACACCCAACACACACACACACACACTCACACACACATAGACAAATGCTCAGATCTGCAATGCAAAATTCAGCAGTGCTCCTAGGAAGCCAGCAGCGCACAGCTGAACTTGAGGCCAGAGCAGTTGGGGTTATGTGTGTGTGTGTGTGTGTGTGTGTGTGTGTGTGTGTGTGTGTGTGTGTGTGTGTGTGTGTGTGTGTGTGTGTTTTGTGTGTGTGTGTGTGTGTGTGTGCATTTTGTTTGTGTGTCTGTGTGTGACTTGGTTCAGTAATGAGCCATAGCTGCCGAGCTCCTGTAAGTTGTTTTTTTTAACCACGCCTCGAGCTCTGTAGTTAAACCATGTGTTACTGGCTGATATTTAGCCATTTAAAAGTGGGCTTATTTAGAGACTACCGGGGGCGATGGCTGTTGCCAGAGGAACTGGGGGGAGAGTCTGGAACTCAGAGGCTCATGTTAAACCATTGACGTTGCAGCACTGTTGTCAATAGTGTTGCATTGTTATGTGACTGCAATCCATATTGCAGTCATGGTACGTGGCATGCTGCCAGCGATGTGCTGGGCTGAGCTCTGCTGGGCTGTTGCACATTGCCATGCATTATCACATGTCGCGCTATCGCCACACACACACAAAGAGATTAACTGACACACACACACACACACACAATAAACAACTGTGCTGTTGATTACTTGATGCTGTTAGAGAGGAGGCGGAGGCTAAGCACAGACACGTGGACAGTGTTAATGAGCAGAGTGGTGAACGATGCCAGTCACCTGATCGAGGAAACGAGGGTCTGATCGACCCCCACACACACACACACACACACACACACACACACACATAGGCACACACTCACTCACTCTCACACACACACACACAGACATAGACACACACACACACACTCACACACACACACACACACATAGCGCCACCTCAATGACAGGTCAGAGCTCCAGGGCTGGAGCCGGGCTTCATTCCCAGCAGCCAGAGAGAGGCTCCAGGCCCCAGCAGCCAGAGAGAGGCTCCAGGCTCCAGGCAGGAGGAGAGGAGGGGAGGGCTGGGGAGGAGGGGAAGGTGGCCTGGGTAAGGCAAGGTCTGTGCCCACGCTTCTGTGTGTGTGTGTTCACCAGTGCCATGTCATTAAACAGGCTGACAGCACAAGGTCAGAGAAAGGGGAGAGAGAGAGAGAGAGAGGAAGAGGACAAGAGCAATGAACAGAGAAAGGGAGAGACAGATGAGAGAGAAGGAGAGGTAAAAAAGAGCAAGTGAAATGTAGAAAGAGGAGTTTTAGAGAGAGATAAAACGAAACAGTAAGAGAAATGGAGAGTGAGAGAACAGAAACTGATTGAGAGATGGAAAAGTGACATGGAAGAAGAGAAATGAGGAGCTAAAGGAGAAGAAAAGAGCACCATGGGGGATGAGAGTGTGAGATGGGTTTCTGGGAGAAGCTGGTTAACTCTAGTGATTTTGAGGCGAGCTGCTCGGGTCAGTGCGCAAGGGTCTGATGCGTTTGAGCTCTAACGAAGAGCAGACTTGAGCCTGATGAAACATAATGTAGCCCTTGATCATGGGGCTTGGCTACCACAAAAGGAACGTGCACACACGCACACGCACACGCACACACATACACACACACATGCATTGCACGCAGGCCTGGATCCCTGCCCCCCATCACTTGCTCTTCAGCCTCAGCTCCTTCCTCTCCCCCACCACATGCTATAGGGGACGGAAAGGGGACATCAGTGACTCTGGAGACAGAGGATGGAGGAGGTGGTGATGGTGATGGTGGTGGTGGTGGTGGATGGAGCACATCTAGCAGACAGGCCCACAGCTGATCAAACTCCATTTGATTAGTGGGCTTTCATCTGGGCCTCTCTCTGCTCCTATTCAAACATGGCACAGCTTGCCAGCACAATCACACAGACACGTGGGCAGCCACAAACACACACACACGCACATACACACACACACACACACACACACACACACACACACACACACACACACACACACACACATACACACACACACACACACACACACACACACACACAGAGAGACTGGGAATGACACATATATGCCTTGGCACCACCACACAAGCACATAGACACACAAAAGGCGCACACTCATAGTCTTGTAACGTCATCAGTCTTTGTGATGGCACAAAACCACACACTAACTCATTTCCGTCACTCCATTTACACACTCATACAAACATACAGACACAAACACACACACACACACACACAAGTACTACACACCACCCCCGGTCCAGTCACACCACAGCTGTCACCATAAACCAAACAGCGTCACACCCGCTCCATGCGTTCATTCTCTCCGCCCCACCCACCCGCCCCCGCCCGCTGGACCAGGCTGATGTGCCAACCATGTGCTCCAGGGGTTGAGCTGCGGCCACGGGCCCCAGCCAGAGGGTCGGGTCACAACCCTTCTTCCTGCGAGAAGCGTGTGAAGTGGACCGGCGGGAGGTGTAGGGGGAGGGGGAGAGTGGAGTAGTGGGCTGTGGGCAGTTACAGATCTGGTCCTTTGATCACTGCTCTATGCCACCCCACCCCACCCCCACCCCCGCCCAACACCCCCTTCTCCCCGGGGAGTATGAGTGGAATTGTGACAGCAGCAGCCTTTTGTGATGCATTATTGATGTGTTGCCTCTATCACTTTTTTGCTGTTGTTTTTTGGGGTTGGGTGGGGAGGGATGTCAGTTACTGAAACATCAAAACGAGCACATGATGAAAAAAAAGGAATGGGGCCGCAAGCACCACGTACCGTAACAGGGCTCTATTGTGTTTTTCTCCTTGCAGCAAAAGTCAATGGATTGTGGGTGCCATTTGTGTGTGTGTGTGTGTGGGGGGGGGGGGGGGGGGGGTTGTTGGTTAATGATCCTCCTAGCCCATCCTGTTGCCGGTGACGTGAATCAGGCTTTTGTGCAAACCTCAGTGGGAGCAATAAAAAGAGGGCTGGCTTTGACTCCTTTTTGTTTTTGGGTGGGGATAGGGGTGGAGGAGGAGAATGGAGGTGCTCTTTAAGGGTCTGTGTGGGGCCTTTGTGCTAATTTACACATCCTCCTACCTCCGATCTGCATTTATCTTTACCCTTGCCCCCTCCCCCTCCCCCTGCCATCCACATCTCTGCTGCGGTCAGGACACCTGTGACCTGTGAGAGGGTCAGGGGGTCACAGGTCAAAAGGCTCTAGCGGGCCATTTTGATATGCCAGTCGGCAAACGGACATGGACATGGTTTGGAAGATGGATGGAGGGAGGGGGCAAGAGAGAGACAGGAAGGGAGGAGGGTGGAACAGAAAGGACAGAGAGAGAGAGAAAGAGAGGAAAGAGCCCAGACACAAGAAGCACAACCCCCAGCCTAGACACCCATCCGACACACTCATCCCCCTACACTGTCGGAAGCAGCATCCTCCTCCATCAGTGCTCCTCAGGGATGGCTCCAAATCATAACACAGGGGTGGGAGGAGGGGCGCGGAAACAGGGTTCGCTGTCCTTCTTCTCTCAACGCCGGCCAATTAGGTACCGGGCTTTTCATAACACAGGATGACAATATTTGTCTCTTCAATGCTGTTGGATGTAATTAGTGAACCGGTACAAACCAGTTCCTCAACCCATCATTAAAAAGTTATTGGATACGGTCAGCAGTACACGGAGTGCAGAGCGACTGTGTGCCTCTGAAATTTTCGGCTGAGCAAATGGAAGGTCTTCGTCTGTGTTGGCAGCGGCTGCAACAAACTGTTCAGTTTGCGTTTTTATTTATTTTATTTTTGTAGTGAGAAAGACAACAAAGAACTTTTGAACCTGCTACTTGGTTTGCCTAAGAGGCCTTCCTTGTTAGCAATCCAAATTCAAGTTTGTGGTTTCCTGACTTTTCCAAGCGAGCGCATAGAAAAGTAGACGTTTGTTTTCTTCAGCAGTCTTGGCATGTTCAATGTCAGACACAGGGGTTATTGGATGGCCTCTACAATTTATCCACGGCGATTCCAAATGTTACGCTCTACGTTTAAAGAGTAAGCAGCTCTCTATCGATCCAATAAAGTAGCAGCAAGACCTGCCTGCCGTGAGTCATCAAATAGTTTTATACTACCCTTCCATTTAAGCCAAGTCATTTCGATGATCTTGGACTTTTTGTCAGCCCGCACACAGCTCTCTTTGGGAAAAAAAATAAAATCAATAGGCCTGAAATTGCAGTGCCGGTGCTCCGCATCTCATTTCTGTAAATGGCAAGTCAAACACACACACACACACACTCACACACACACAGATACAAGAGTGTCCATCGCTTATCGGCCCAGGGTTTTTCAATATCCCCGGCACGTGGGCCCCGGCGATAAATTTTGCCGGCGAAAGACGCCGCCGAGGCACTGCGTTTGTGTTATCTCGAATGATAAACACAATTTGACATTTTACGCGCATTTAAAATTCAATGCCTTTTGCTCTCAAATCAGCAAACATTATCAAGGTTCTAATTTCCCTTTTTAATAGACAGAGACAGGTGTCGCATGATGATTAGGCCCGGATCTGTGGAAACCGGGGAGTGAGCAGCATAGAGATGCAGGGAACTTTGTCTTCTGTAGGTTTGTCCTCTCTCCTGAGAACCTTGGCTGTGGTATCATAATAATGCCTCGCAAACACAGACTGAAATTATAATTACTAATACATTCACCGCTCGCCTCCACCGGGCAGAGAAAGAGAAAGGAAGAGACGCCGGCTCTGTGTCTGACATGAAAACAGAGTGAATGATCTTGACGGAGGTTGGAATGTAGGTTGAGTTTTTCCTCTAATGCGACAGATACTAGCTCCTAGACTGGCAGTGTGCCAGCAGGAGTCTGTTTGAACGCCTCTGTCAGTGGGCAGAGTAAACTGTCGCGACGGAGTGTCGGCGATGGAGGGTCACACTGGTCGGCAGGATTAATGAGTGACTTTGACATACCATAATGTGCATGCTATTTTGTCTCTCTCTCTCTCTGTCTGTCCAGGCTTCCAAGGGGGACTGCCTTTAGTGTCTCGAGTTGCCATCTCTCGGCGTCCAATCAGAGGAGCTGCAAAATAACTGTGTGGAGAGCAGGACTGACAGGAGACATGGGCGGAGCTAAAGTCCTGCTCCTGATGCTTGTCATTGGCTGGGACAAGACGATGTGTGTCAACTGGAATCCAATCCCCCGCAAGACGGTCCGGCACACTGGTAAGTGGGCCAGAACCAAAGCCTGTACTGTTTCTTTCCAGGTCCGATGTCAAACTCAGAACTGAAGTGGGGGTGGATGGTAGGCTGGGAGGGTGGGGGGTGGTGTTGTTCCTCTTACATCCAACTGAGGACACTGTCACTGTTTTCTATAGACCTCTCCTATTTCATCCCTCTTTCACTGTCACTATCTTTTTTTTCCTCTGCTCTTTTCTTCTGCCTTTTTTCCCTTCCCATTTTTTCTTTTTTTCTCTTCCCTGTGCAGCCCCTCCCTTCCTTATCCATGCAGATCTCAGATAAGAACTTCACAGCCTCAACTGTTCTGGCTGCAGACTCGTATTTCATGTGCACTCCACAGTAGAGTGTTGTTCTCTGTCAGAATAGCCCCAGTCCCTCTTGCTCCCCCTTTCTTACACTGTTTTAATTTCATTGACTCCACCCCCACCCCAAATGCCCCTTTTCTCTCGGGTGTCGGGATTGACTGGCACACATTTTTTTTACTATTTTTTTTTTATTTTTAAGTCGACACGCAGTCAACATTGCACTGAAACAGAAATACACTCACTAATTCACTTAAAAACCAACCCCCGATGCTGCCTGCACTGTCTGACCAACTCACAAAGTCATAACACACAAGCAAACAGATGGACACAATAAACTCTGGTCAGAGAAAACAAACACAATCACGAGAGGGAAGAGAGAGTGACAGAGAGAGAGATAATAAAGCCAATTGAATTGAATTGAGAGACAGAGATTTCCTTTATTTCAGCTGAAGAGGAGAGAATGGGAGTTGCAAGCATGCTGCCTTAAAAGGGCAGGAAATGGTCTCAGAGGAGCAAACACGAGTGGAGAGACGGTGCAAAAGAAGTGAAGAAAGAAAGAAAAGAAAGAAAGAAAGAAAGAAAGACAGAAAGGGACAGGGAAGAAAAATACACAGACCCTAACCTTGTGCATGCTGTGTCGTGTCGCGTGTGGCTGTATATGAACAGCAAACCACATAAACAATAGTTCTGCCTATGTAGCTTCAGTGAAGGACTAGGAGAGGAAAAAAACAAAAAGGATAGAGGCTTGGGAGGAAAACAGAAGGACAACAGAAAGAAAAGAGAGAGGAAGACAAGAGAGTGAGAGAGGGTGTGGCAAACGAGTCAGTGTGTATGCAGAGTGCTTGGACAGGCAGTTTGAGGGATTTAGAGTTTAGTTTTTGGAGGGGGTTGAGATGAGAGCAGAGATAATATTTACTCCCACAACACCCCCAACCTCCCTCCACACCCCTCTGTGCTGACCCCACCTCTGTGATTATGTGTGGAAGAAACACAAACAAATCGAACTACTTTCTCTCTCTCTCTCTCTCCCTTCCCTTCTCTCTCTCTCTCCTCTTCCTCCCCCTCTTGCTCTTTCTTTCCCTATTTTCACCTCTTTTCCTCACTCATCAGGCTCAGGCTGCATTTGAATTGAGCTGCCCATTAGTCGCTTGTTTTCAAATGTGCAGCTCAAAAATAAGCTTGTTAACCCGGTGGCCTTCGGAGACAACTACAACATTTATTATCATGGAGACGGGAAGCCTCCCTGCTGGCCCTTCGCACCCCCGCCCCACCCCCACTGTTGCTGTCCTCCCACAGACACACTCTATCTCACTAACCACCGCACCGCTGTCAAAGAAAAACAAAGACAAAGAAAGAATCAACTGGCGTTCTTTATAATCAAAAGCCAAAGACACAGAGAGAAAAGTGTTTCTGTGGGCATGTGTATGTGTAGTGGTATGTGTGTTTATAGATAAGTGTATGTGTGCATGTTGGATGGGTGTGTGTATGTACGTGTATGTGTACATGTACATGTGCATGCGTGTGTGTGTGTGTGTGTGTGTGTGAGAGAGCGAGAGAAAGAGTGAGAGAAAGAGAGAGCGAGAGAGACAGATGGAATGCCTGGCACTGAGGCTTTAATCTAGCGATTGGATTTTTGTATGGCCGCAGTTCCAGATGAGTGAGCACAGAGCGGTAACAATGTCCCGTGCCACCACCCTCCCTGTCCCACCGACCTCAGCTCCGCAGCTTCTCAGCTTCCGACAAATTTGACAAATGCAGGAAGTGGGCGAGCGCGGTGGGCACGGTAATGGCTGCTCACGGCGCGCACCGGGGAGGAGTGCGCAGGAGTGGAAGACGGAACGGAGGGAGGGAGGGAGGGAGGGCTGTGTGTGTGAGAGAGGAAGAGAGAGAGGCCGGCCGTGCCGTCCCAGCAGAACACTCTCTAACCCCCAATTACTGTAATGACTGGTTCCACAGGGGAAGGTGGAGCCTGCAGCGTGTGTGTGTTGTGTGTATTTATGTGTGTGTCAGTATACATAGTCTACATACAGTGTGTGTGTGTGTGTGTGTGTGTGTGTCTAAGCATGCATGTATGTGTATGTGTGTGTGTGTGTGTGTGTGTGTGTGTGTGTGCATGTCTTTATGTATGTTGGTGTGCACATCAATGTACACAGTGGTCAGACGGGTGTATGTCTGTCCATGTCCCACCCATGCATGCATTTGTGCCTGTGCTTCTGCCAAGACTTGTGGATACACAATCTTATGTTAGGTATACACAATTTTAGCACACTTGTGTGTTATGCTGTCAGAAAGCCCCGTAACATGTCTAAGAGGCACTCTATCCAGTGCTGGTTTTATAGATCCAGGATTTATCACTAGGAGCAGATAAACCCCCCACCCCCACCCCCCTCGTCCTGAGTGCCCAGATCTTACTGTTGGCCCAACAGCTGGCTAGCGAGCGCAGGTCTTTTACCCCGCATCAATCCACCTGTCAGCCAGCCCCGACCCCCACCAGCCGGCGGAGGGGCTTTTCAAAGGTGCCACTCCACAGAAAAGGTCACCACTGGAGCAAAACTGAGCTCCGGACTCCTACAGCGCTCTACACTGAGTCATAACCTTTCCTCCCCTCCTCCCCCACTGTCTGCGTCGTTCGTGCTTCTATTTTGGTTTGCTTTCTCTCAGCTTTCTGTCCAGTATTGGCCTGGTGTGTATGTATGTATGTGCGGCTGTCTGTAAGAAAAGTTCCCCAAAGCACTCGATTTTTATTCTCTTGGAGACTCGCTCCTCTCACTCTCTCCCTCTCCTCAGCTCCCTCTTGGTGTCTGATTTGGTGTTTTCTCGTCTTTTTTCTGGTGTTAATCCACTTATATGATTTCAACCCATCAGCCGTCGCACTCCCATACTCGACTAGTGCACCACTCCCTCTCATAATCTCCGGCAATTACCGCCTACCCCTTCTCCATCCTTCCCTGTCTCCTTCTCTCTTTCTCTATTCCTCCCTCTCTCCCTCTCTCTTTCATGGCTGGTACAGCTCAATAGGGTTCCCGTCACAGCACTCTCCATCAACTGTTCCCTCCCTCTCTCTCTTTCTCTCTCTCTCTCTCCCTCCCTCCCTCTCTCTCTCTGTCTCTCTTTCTCTCTAGTGTCTCCTTTTCATACATCATACATGTATGTCTTTCTTTCTTTCTTTCTCCTCTTTTTTCACTCTCTCCGCTTTGCCAGTCAAACTGCCTGCCTGTCTACTCCTCTGCTGCTGCCGTCTCCCTCTGTGTGTGTGTGTGTGTGTGTGTGTGTGTGTGTGTGTGTGTGTGTGTGTGTGTGTGTGTGTGTGTGTGTGTGTGTGTGTTTATTTTGTTTTGTTGTGTTAATCCACTTCTACATTTCCTCCCTGTCTGCAATCGCACTCCTCCGCTCGACATCTCCCTGTGCCCCTCTGCACCACTCCCTCACGTAATCTACAGCAATTACAGCCGTCGCTCATACACACACACTCCCTCTCTCTCTCTCTCTCTCTCTCTCTCTCTCTCTCTCTCTCTCTCCCTCGCTCCTTCTCCATCTCCTTCCAACCCCCTGCAGCCCCACACATCCCTCTCTCTCTCTCTCTCTCTCTGTTCTCATTCGGTCCCACCCTTGCTTTGCTTCTCAATGGGTCTCTGCCAAAGAGATGCAACTCTGACAGGTCTTTTTCTTCTTCCAGAGGGCGAGAAAATAGTGTTAGTGGTTGTGTTTGTATTATGGTTTGTGTAATTGTGTGTGTGTGTGATTGTGTGTGTGTGTGTGCCTCTGTGTCTGTGTAATATATTTTTTTGTCTCCATGTTACTGCTTCAAAGAGCTTAAAATAGCCCTTTAATTACAGCAGTGTGTTGAGCTGTGCGGTGGTTATGAGCTATAAGCAGAGCCTGGCTGTATTTATAGTAAATCTGTCTCTGAAAAGAGCTGTGGAGCAGCTTAGGCACACACACACACACACGCACACACACACACATGGACAAACATCAGAGGAGACCTAAGTGAGTCCAGCTCCATGGCCCAGCCTGGTCCCACCCCATACACACACACACACACACAGGCACATACACACACGCAAATATATACAGGCACACACTCTTGACCCTGTGCTTTGAATCTTTCATCTCTCATTTAGGTCAGGACTAGAGGTGGACCCATCATCTCAGCGGGCAGAGGGAGGTTGTCCTCTGGCGACCCGACACACCTCTTTTCCTCTGTCAAACGCGCACATCTGTTTCATCACTTTGGCCTATTTTTGGGATTCGGCTCTCCTCGTTTTGTGTCTCTTTCATCCATCCTTCAGCGCCAAAGTCGGGAGGGCATTCTCTCTTTTTCACTCCTCTTTCTTCTTTTTCAATTTTTTTCTGCTGCTTTCTCTCTCTCTCTGTCTCTCTCTCTCTCTCGGCCTATCTCTATCTCTGTCGTCTCTCTTCATTATTCCTGACTACTCCCACGGCTGTTCCTCACCACGGCGTTCTTGGCTGCTGCTCTGTCATACGAAATACAAGGAACACAAAAGGGATCTCTCATTTATCACCCTCCCAAACATACACACAGTCACACACACAGACACATATTAGCACACACATACACATACACACACACACACACACACACACACACACACACACACACACACACACACACACACACACACACACACACCCTGTCCCCCAAAGTGTGCATAAGCCTCAAGGCTGCCCCTCTGTGGTGGTACAAAGTAAATACACCCCCCTTTTCCCTATAGCTGCTATGTTATTGACATCTGCGGTGAGCAATAATTAAAAATGACTCTCTACAAGCGCAGCCAAAGTCTCTGTGTGATTGGGCGAAACACTTGAGATGGTGAGCAGGTATCCAGAGGCACTCTTCAGGCGTGTGTGTGTGTGTGTGTGTGTGTGTGTGTGTGTGTGTGTGTGTGTGTGTGTGTGTGCTTGCCGTGCTAGTTGTCTGTGAAGCCCAGCAGATGTGCGTTGCCTGCCTCCAGGGACATTGCTTCCTTTCTTCTGCTCCCCTCTCTTCTTGGCGCAGGCTGCACTCTAATATTAATACACTGCTGTTCTCTAGGTAATAACTGAGCTTCCACACTGATTCCCTGTTTTCGAATTCTGCTTCCTATTGCTGTCTCTCTCAAGCCTAAGGCGATCACTCTATCCCTTTATCTCTTTTCCTCTCCTGTTCTCCTTCACTCTATCTTTCTCCTTCTCCTTTGTCTTTCTCATCCCATATTTTTACCTTCCTTCATCTACCCTGTCTTTATCCTCCCTTTTCTCATTCCCTCTTCTCCCCCTCCATCTCTCCTCCTCTGTTTGTTCAATCCAGTCAGGTCTGACAGGGCTTCAGTCGGTTTGTCTGTACACGATGGCCGGCTGTAAATCAGACCTGACGCCTCTTCCTTTTAGGAGCTCAGGTTCTGCTTTCAGTGTGAACAAGATACATTATTCATAATGATCCCCTTGCCTTAATAGTGTCACTTTACGGAAAAAGCCAGCATCACAATTTTTTCACCGGAGTCTGTTGTCTGTATAGGCAGCACAGGGAAGACGAGAGTAATGAAGTACTGTACATAAGTACTGTTATGAAAGTAACACTGTCTCAATGTCTCACTTTAACCTTCTCTCTCTCTCTCTCTCTCTCTCTCTCTCTCTCTCTCGCTGTCTGTGTCTTTCTTCTCCTTCCTTAGAAGTGTCAGACAGCATGGCGCGGTTTCACGCGGCGGGAGTGTGCAATTACAGCATCTTGACGCTGTCCGAGCATGACAAGGTGCTGTATGTCGGCGCAAGAGAGGCCCTTTTCGCCCTGGACCCCAATGACATCAGCACGCAACTGAGGCCTCAGGTAAAAAAAAGAATTATTCAGCGCCAAGCTGACAGATGAACTGCCAGAGCTTGGAGCTAGCTGTGCTAATACCACCAGCGCAATTCCCATTGAGCACAATTACTGTTAAAATACCTAGAGAACAGTACACAGGGCCAGGTCTGACGCTGGTCTGCCATGACTCAGCCATGACTCAGCCGGAGCTGTGCCAGAGCTGATTCAGGGTTAGTTGCTAACTGCAGCTTTTACTGTGTAAATCTAAAGTAGCGTTGGTAAAAGTAACTGCTAGCTGACAAAACCGTTAATATCAGCCGCAAGCTACACAGAACAGTCAATATTTCTCCTTTGGGAAAGAACACAAAAGGTACATAAAGGAGCACTTTAAAGTGGGGGGATGTTGTAAACCAGTCTGTGCAGCTTATAGTCACTTATCCCTTTTTCATGGTTTTTCTTTTTTCTCTTTCTCTCTCCCTCTTTCTCTCTCTCTCTCTCTCGCTCTGGTCTCTCTATCTCTTGTGTGCAGATTGAGTGGCCAGCCCCTCAGGACAAGAAGAAAGAGTGCGCTTCGAAGGGAAAAAACAACCAGGTAGGCACAGTTTGGGGTGAAATCCCTTCAGCTATTTTCTCTGTAGTTTCTTCTTGCATTTGTGTCCTAATTCCCCCCCCTCCCTCTCTCTCTTTCTATTTCTATTTCTCCCACTTGCAGACGGAGTGCTTCAACTACATCCGACTCCTGCAGAGCTACGATCACACACATCTCTACACCTGCGGTACCTACGCCTTCCAGCCCAAGTGTGCTTTCATTGTGAGTGCCTCACCCTTCAGAAAGTCCAATGTTTGTGTTTAGCCACCCAGGGATGAGCGGAGGCTTTGATTAGGTCCAGTATTTTTTTTCCCTGTGTCAATCTGACCTCCGTGCTCTCCCCACCCATGGGCCACTGGGCAGGGTGAAGTGTATGTGCTAGAAACGGGGTGATTGTGATCAGCTAAGGCGTATGGCAAGTTGTAATGTGTGTGTGTGTGTGTGTGTGTGTGTGTGTGTGTGTGTGTGTGTGTGTGTGTGTGTGTGTGTGTATGTTGCCCCTGGAGGCTGCAGCTGTGGCTGTCACAGCCAGACGCCGCTACCCGCGGCCAAAACGGTTCTGTCTTGACCACCTGTGTTCTGTGTCCACCCTCTCCTTCCCCCTGTGCAGAACATTGACCACTTCAGTCTCAACACTGCCGCCCTGGAGGATGGCAAGGGAAAGTGTCCATATGACCCTGCTAAGAGCTACACCGGTCTCATCATTGGTGAGTTCAGTTACAAGCACGTAAATAGATATGGTCATGTATCGATGGCTTTAATAGCCTAAATGGTTTACCCAGTAATGGTCATAGTTGTAATCCGCAGTGTGTTATTTCAGATAAAGAACTGTACTCTGCCACCTTCAACAATTTCCTGGGCACTGAACCAGTGATTCTGCGTAACCTGGGCCAGCAGCACTACAGCATGAAAAGTGAACCTACATGGCTTGGTGGTGAGTATACTAATCTGTCCTCCAGTGTATTGATTCTCTGAAATATTCAAGGGCACACAGTCTTAATCTAAACCAGTAGCTCAGTGTTTGAATGTTTGTGCACATGTTTTTGCGAGTTAGTGTGTGTATGTGTATACACATTTGTGTGTGTGTGTGTGTACATATTAACACTGTGTGTCCTTGCAGAGCCAGAGTTTGTGGGCTCAGCGGTGGTGAGGGAGAGTCGGAGCAGCAGCGAGGGTGACGATGATAAGATCTACTTCTTCTTCAGCGAGCGTGCCGTCGACCTGGACTGCGATCCAGAGCTCACTGTAGCCCGAGTGGCCCGCATCTGCAAAGTATGTACAAGACATACACGTGCACACACACACACACACAAACAGAGAGAGAGAGAGACATAGTCATCAGAAAATATGTAATTGTACCCTTACCCATAAACCCACCCAGACATAGAAAGAGGCTTGCTGTACATTTAAACATAGAGTAACAGAGACATAAATAGGGTCATAAACAAGTATCAGCTCACATACACATATA
>NC_063193.1:14602625-14755125 GCF_017589495.1 Alosa alosa | reverse complement strand
CTCTCTCTCTCTCTCTCTCTCTCTCTCTCTCTCTCTCTCTCTCTCTCTCTCTCTCTCTCTCTCTCTCTCTCTCTCTCTCTCTCTCTCTCTCATTTCAGAGTATGTTGATTTGTCCCTGAGTATTTGTTGACCTTGACCCTGTGCAAAACCCCCATGGGTATTCATGAGTCCTGTCACAGACACAGTTTAAGTGTATTGCGATTTCACAGATGAATTCCAATAAATCTGAGTCTGAATGTAAATCTGATAAACAAGGCAACCTTTTGAGCATTGTTGCTAGGCAGTGTTATAAGTATTGTTGTTCTTTTGTTTTAGTAATGTTTTAGGCATATTGTCATGATTATCCAATCAGAACACATGAAACTGGTTTTGTGGTTGCCCAGCAACATTGCTCAAAATGTTCCCCCGTGTATCCTCACCTTAACATTGTTATTATGTAGCTCTTAAATGGTCTCACTGAAAATTCAGCTGTGTATTAGCCTATACTTTCACATTCGATTCGGTTTACTGAGACACACATTGTCATTGAGGAAGAGCAGTCGAGCACATATCACTTTTCCAGGCCTCACACCATCATAGAACTGTAAACTGCTTAGCATAAGTGAACTTGAGCACAAATGACTGTAATGTTATTTTCCTGTTGTAGATACGTCCATGGTCACCCCCATTAATGACATGCAAGGATGGGAACCGGGCACCTTGGCAAAAGGGGAGCGTCTGATGCGTTGTAAGCTGGCCAGTGTGCATCGCCTGCTGGACCTGTATGGCTGGGCCCAGCTCAACCGTGCATGCCTCACGGTCAGTTTCATTCCCTGTTCTCCACACCGCAACATTTAAACAGTGGGGCGGAATGTACTGTTGCAAATAATTTTGTTCAGCTTCACCTTTGGTGTGTTGTACCAAATAGTTGACCTGGCCCTTTGACTGGTTCATAATCCTGATATTATTCCTGATCAAACCCAGACTTTATTTATTTTAATACAACTGTTCCATAAACCAAAGCAAGAACTGTTACAATACAGCCTGGCCTGGTACTGTCCTCCCTATATGTCCTCCCTATATTTGTTTCTTTTTGAAGAGTATTTTTGTTTGTCTTGGTACATAAAAACACTTCTCTGGAAATTCAGTAACACATGTGCTTATAATAAGCTTCATCAAAGGCATCCTAATGCATATTCGGTATAGCTATTCTTCCTTTCTGACGATAGTAGGTCTGACTGAGCTTGTCATTGCATACTATATTTTAAAAAATTGTATGTAATTGGTCTGCAGCAAAAACAGACTTTGCATCAATTACATATTGCAAGCAGATTTTGACTGGCCTTCATTTTTTGGCGAGTCTCACACTTTATATCTATTATTTTGTCTATTTGACAGTCTATTGGCAGGCATGACTACGCACTTTCTGCCACTGCTGCGTAATCATATTCTATTCCACTCACATCTGCTTGTGTCCTTGTCCTGCAGATACGTGTGAGCAAAGAACAGGAGCATTTCCTGGTGCTGCCGGACGGTCTGGCTTATGGGGAGGCCACAGCATCCAACCTGGTGAGTTAACAACATTATACATTATCCTTTATTGCTGATGAATCCTGGGTAAGCTTATGGGCCAGGACTGAAGCTTTTCACAAAATGATGCTCTGGGAATGTCAGGCAGTACAACTTCCATGGGTAGATCATTAGAGGCCTAATGTCACTAGTCTGATAGTTTCCATGTAAACAGATTTTAAGCTAGTTTGATTTTAAGTAGTTTGATTGGTTAATTGATTCAGCTGAACCTGCACACACATACATAGACAGACAGAAAGGCACACACACACACACACACACACACACACACACACACACACACACACACACACACACACACACACACAGACACAGACACACAAATCAATTCTGTAATTAGAATGTTTTTTCAGTGAACACAGCCTCAAGCTGAAAGATTCAAAGAAAGGAGATGCAAATGCAGATTTGAAGTTTGTGAAATTCATTTGAATAATCTTCTTAAAAGTCCTAAGGATCGGCGCAGTCTCAGGGTGACACTCAAGAGCTAGTCATGTAGAGTCAATACAATGTCTTCGAAAACAGTCTTTACTGTAATGGAATATTATCAGTGTTTTTTCTGGGCTTGAGCGTTTGTGTGACTTGTGTAAGTGAGTGTACTGGTGTCATCCCCATTTACACTCAATGGCTTCAAACTCATTCTGATGCATCACTAACTCATAATACAGATGATGATGAAGTCTCTGACATTGCCAGTGCGCAATCGGCACGCTTGATATTACACTACGTAACGTTGTTGATCGGGTAGGATCGTGACCTGTTCCTTCAGTTTATGACGACCTGGGCACCGTCACCACGCTAAATGGTGTTGAATATTGACGCCAAGGAGCCCAGATTTAAATTCTTCCATTGTGTTCCTTGAAACTATTAGGTGGAGATAACTCTCAGTCTGGTTTGAGTCAGTTCTAGAGCTGCTGTGTGGTCCTCAGGTGAAGGTGAATATTCTGGGGGAGGTGGTGGAGAGAGGCAGCACTACTCTGGGTGTGGACCTGGCAGGATTCAGTCTGCACTCAGCCATCTACTCGGCCCGTCCTGATGTCCGGTGCCTGTTGCACCTCCACACACCGGCCACTGCTGCGGTGAGTCAGGCGACATGTTACTCTTCGTTTAGTGAACAATCCACCCTACACTGAACACATAGCCTATGTGGATTGTACACATCAGGTGGAATACCTGGTGCAGGTGAATTGGAATTCAGTGTTGAAAATAATGTAAACTAGTATGTGTGTGTATGATATACTGACATGGAAAAGGAAGTTTAATGTGTTCGAAGAAATGTCAAAGAGCTAAAATTCCTCTAGGACTGTACGCTATTCATTATGGTTTTTCTATTATTCATTCTATTTTTTCATTGATTATTCAGTATTGCGTAGGATCACTGCCAGTAAATTACATTTTAATGACATCTTGTCTACAGGTTTCTGCCATGAAGTGTGGCCTGCTGCCCCTATCCCATGAGGCATTGCTGGTGGGAGACGTGGCCTATTTGGACTACAATGGGTTGATGGAGGAAGAGCAGGACCGGGTGGAGCTGCAGAAGAGTCTGGGGCCCACTTGCAAGGTACGTGCAACGGACATGGTCAAAAAAGCCAGGCAGTTCTGTCCAGTCCTGCATCTAGCCAACAAGGGGATCGGATCCCCAAAAAAAAAAAATCAATGTATATTAATTGCTAATGTATAAAACAAACGGAAGTCCATTACTCAAGAGGCGACATTAATAAATCAATAATCACTCAAAGAGCAGATTCCTGGAAGAGAGACATGGAAGAGAACTGGAGAATGGAGAACAGAAGAGTGGAGATGGGATTGTGGATCACTATGGGTAGAGTGTGATTGAATGGCTGTTTGGTATGGGGATCACTTATTTTTCTGTGTGCAGGTGCTGGTGTTGCGGAACCATGGGATTGTGGCTCTGGGAGAGTCGGTGGAAGAGGCCTTTTATACTATCTACCACATCCAGGCTGCCTGTCAGATTCAGGTGATAAAGCCCTGCCCCCCTCCTGTGGGAATGGACTTTCCCTCCCTCTTTCTCTGACTCTCACCCTGCCTTTTTTTATCTCTGTGTGGGTGTGTACACATAGAAGAGGCTGTGAATGTGGTGGGATGCATCAGTTTTGTGTCCTAGTGTGTGTGTGTGTGTGTGTGTGATATAGATAGATATACATGTGTGTGTGACGTGGTGTGCTTCTTTGTGCACTCCTGTGCATGCCTATGGCATTTGACTTATCTGCCTGAGGCCAGACTCCGTAACAGCTGCAGTCCTCTATTGCTCTGACAGGTGTCAGCATTGTGCTGTGCAGGAGGGGAACAGAACCTCATCATGCTGGACCGGGCCACCCACAAGCCCAACCCCACAGGCACCGTGGGCTGGGCCGGCTCCACGTTTGGCCCACTGCACAAGAGTCGTCTGGGGGAGCACGAGTTTGAGGCTCTGATGAGAACCATGGACAACCTGGTGAGATGATAGAAGCTGTCGCTGTGGGACAAGCTGCTGGCCAAAATAATGACATCTTTTTAGGCTGGTGCAGTGGATTGGTTTTGTTTGGATGTCAGTGGTACTGTAATCAATCTCAGCCCAATCCCAGTGAACCCAAATGACCCAGTGAACCTACATCCTAACTTTTGCAGTAGAGAGTGAATTGATCACGAGCCAATCCATATCCGAGTATGAGATATAACTCCTACACATATTCTGTTTCATAAAGCCTGACCATGAAGATATGTTTTATAGGAAGATGCATATATATATATATTTGAATGCATTAACATGTTAATGACAGAGAAATGTTTACATTTCACATGAAAAACTCATGACATAAATATTAGGAATGTGCTTACCCTTCTCTGCTGAATGTAAAATTTAGATACACAGTTTCATGCAACAAAATGTTTACTGGTGTCATGACTATGGTAACATGGAGAAATAAACAGTCAATGCGTGGTTAGGTAAATAAGGTAAATAATAGATAAATAATAATAATCTCATTTTCAATATGACAGGGGATTGGTGCTCACTATGAATACTATGAGCTGAGCTCAGAATCATATCTGCAAAACTCCACTGCCCCATTATTATTCACTCCTGTAACCTTGCTGGAGGATAAATGTCTTGTGCTTATAACAGAGAGGACTGAAGCAGAGTTAGTAATCAAAGATCTATGCTTATAACTGCAAAAATGCTAGTTGCTAGGATATGATTCTAGAATACCACATCATGTATTTTATATCAGGCTAGAGTTAAATTACATCATGTCTTTTATATCAGGCTATTAGAGTTATACACAGCCATCCTGCTTAATGGAGAATTGTAAACACACACGGTAGGTGGCCAATTTGAGTAATTAGATCATGATCA
Source organism: Alosa alosa (assembly GCF_017589495.1). NCBI lineage: Eukaryota > Metazoa > Chordata > Actinopteri > Clupeiformes > Clupeidae > Alosa > Alosa alosa. Next base: position 14,750,204 of record NC_063193.1, on the reverse strand, counting down.
AGCCATTTTTCACCATTAAAGCATTCCCAATGTATTAACTGAAGCACAACAAAAACACCGTAATGACTGATAAGCGCAATACTCCGAGCCCCAAACAACATGCTTCCCCTCTTCATTCTGACAGGGCTACCGCACTGGCTATGCCTACCGGTTCCCTGTGCTGCTGGAGCGCTCACGGACCAAGCGGGAGGTGGAGATCCCGGCCACTGTCACAGCCTTCAACTTCAAAGAAGAGGGAGGGAGCCCCCACCCACGCCTCCACCCCCACGCACAGAAGCAGCAGCAGGAGAGGACGCGGTGGCTCAACACCCCTAACACGTACCAGAAGGTTAACCAGGACCAGGCCAGCCCTGGGCATCAGCGCACAACGGTGAGCGTGAGTCCAGAGAGCCATCCCTATCATGCTTAATGAGTGTGCCAGCCAGGCCATTAGTTATGTCAGCACTCGCAATGCTCTGTGTGAATATTAAATTCACTATTTGTTTGTTGTGTGTTGCATCACTCCCTCCAAGAGTTGCATCATCTGCTGCTTATTTTTCGCTTGATTACATAATAATAGCCCAGGACCAGGCTGCTGTTCCACATCTGTTTTATGCACATATTCCCTCTTATTAAGCAGATGGAGCGAGAGCTTGCTTTTAGGAGCATTTTGCTAAGAGAGCCTGTGTAGTCCCACACCTCACAGGGAGGGGTTTGGGTCCTTTCTCTTTTCCTTTTTATTATCTCCTGTCCCCACCCAACGCTCCTCCCACCTGCTTCATCTCTGGCTCTCGCTCCCCTAGCCTCTGCAATGCAGAGAAAGCCCAGTCCCACGCCAGCCAATGCAACATCTCTCACGCCCCCTGGTGGCTAACTTAAACATGGTATAAAACAGTGGGGACTCAGCATCCAGTTCTGCTGTCATATATTGGGAGTCCATGGCAGTAGCCTTAACTTTCTGCATCAAAAGAAAGATAAAGCAATGCACTGCTACTTTTTAACTTTAAAAACTGTATATTGTGTCTCCCAAGTGGTTGAAGTCTGAGGAGATCACCCAAACCAGTGGGACAGCCATAAAGATTGAGAACCCCAATCAGTTTGTGCCACTCTTCACCAATCCAAAGGAAGTACTGGAAACAAGGAACAAGGTTGAGAGAAGTACCATTTAATAAACAAAAAAAACAGTGCTCAAGATGTGCTTTAAGTGAGATGTGAGATTTGTACCCTCTCACTGCGGACCCCTCGAGGCAGTGTGTGTACACAATTTACTATCTGCTCCTTCACTGATATTGTTATCACTCATTATTCAGATTCGGCAGCAGAATCGCCAGGACATGAAGACAGCTGGACCCCAATCCCAAGTACTCGCAAGTGTCATCACGGACAACAGTCCACCAGTAAGGAATCGCACTCTGGGGAGGGAGAAAAGACAGCAACTATCTGCTAATGTGCTATATACCACAATGATCCATCCTCAAAGGGTAACAGCTAAGTTAAAGCTAACCTCTGCTCCTGGTCTCTTCTCCTCCAGTCCCCAGAGCCACTACCGGAGCCCAGCACCCCTGAGCCTGAGCCCCCCAACCCTTTCAACGAGCTCACGGACGAGGTGCTGGAGGATTATCGAGCGGAGGTCCAGAAGAAACAGCAGAGTGGAGGAGAAGGTATGACTGTGTGCGCTCACTAAGAGCCTTGCTGAGAAAATGACTCACTCACTCACAAACTACTCACCATGCACTAACACTAATTAAGTAATGGTCTTATGTTCATTTCTTTTCTAACTCTCCCACGCACTCACTGCTCACTGACGATCGCCCAGGCACACACTCACTCGCTTGCACTCTCACTCTCTTGGCTGGTCAAATGTGTCTACTTGCCCCACCTTTCCTCTGTGTGTGAAGGCCTTCTGTAACTGCACCTAAACCAGATCACAGCCCTGTCCTGTAACATGCACATCCCTACCTCTGCGCTCACACTTACATCAACACACACTCCAACTCAGTCACACGCATACGCTCTCTCTCATAGTCACATATACACACACACACACTCTCTCTCTCTCACACACACACACACACACACACACACACACATACTTTCTCTCTCTCTCACGCTTTGTACCCTGGCTCCTTACCCACTGTCCTGTGTCTCCCTTTGTTCCTCTGCTCCTCTCTCCCTGTTTGTTCTGTGCGTCTGTCAGACGGGGAGGAGGCCAAAGAAGCTGGGACTCCCCCAGCTTCCTCCCCCACAAAGGTCCCTTCCCCCAGCAAACCCCCTCCTGAAGGTGAGACCCAACACCATCACCCCCTCCACTTACCCCACCCCTACACCCACCACTTCCCCAAACTCGGGTGCATGTTGTCAGGACACGTCAGCATCTGCGCTCCTCTGCGGAACATTCTGTGGGCTGCATCATGATTGTATGTAGAGTAAAAAAAAAACACACACACACACACACACAAGACTTGCAGTTCAGCCACTTTTAACGTGATATTCAAGTTTGTGAATCATGTTTGACTTAATCAACATTTTAATGTTATCAGAATAAAAAAGGTTCACGTTAAAGTTGCTGCACAACCAGTCTAGTGTGTGGTTCTCTTTCTCTCTCTGTCTCTCTGTCTGTATCTCTCTTTTGTATGAACATTTTGAACAAAAGTAAAGCCAAGCACCAACCAGAACTGGTGTGTGTGTGTGTGTGTCAGTATTATTTCTTCATATTGCTCCATGCCTGTGCCTTATCAGCTATTGTGTTGACAACCCTGCTACATGTGCTGACATGTATGTGGTATGGGATATATAGGATGTCTTATATATGCGTATATGTATATATATTGGATGCTTCATGATCTGTCTGTCTCCCTATCAATGTTGGCGTGAAACATTTCAGTGCTCTTGTGTCATTCATCTGTCTCCACACCTGTGTACATGTCTCCCTCTGTTTGTCTGTCTGTCTGTCCTTGTTTATGTTTGTCCGTATTGAATTGTAGGGGTGTCCCCTGGTACTAAGATCTTGTCTGACTAGTAAGTACTGAATAACTGTAAGACCGTTGCACACAACTCGATAAAAGCATGTTTGACAACAGCTGCACTGCCTTGAGCACAGATGCTGTGTTACACAGAGATGTCCAAGTGATTTAAGCTGGTCCTTCATTGCTTTTCCATTCCCCACATGCTCATTTGTATTTATTTTTTTTGGTTTCGCCTCCAGATGGCTCGAAACCCTCCGAAGCCAATGAGGTGGTGAAAAACGGCAGTGCGGAGGACGAGAAGCAGCAGCAGGAGGAGCTGGAGAAAGGGATGAAGGCTCTGACCACCAACGACACCGCTCCCCCCACCACACCCCCAAACAAGCCAGCCGGCATCACCCCCGAGGGCTCGCCCTCCAAGTCCCCCTCGAAGAAGAAGAAGAAGTTCAAAGCTCCGTCCTTCTTGAAGAAGAGCAAGAAGCAAAAGGACAAGGAGAAGGTGGAGAAGGTGGAGACCTGAAGGGAACTCACAGACAATGACACACACACACACACACACACACACACACACACACACACACACACACACACACACACACACACACACTCACATATTCACATGCGTCATCTTCACATTGAGAATGTTGTAAACTCACTCAGTCGCACATCTTGGTATTCACCTCTTTCTTCATATTACTTCTTTCTCACACATACAGCTATTCATACAGCAATTACTCCCCCCTAAAGGAATGTTTGAATTTTGAGTTGACTTCACAACAAGCACGAAAAATAATGCAAACCGATGCACCAGGCAAGAACCATGTACACGGAAAACAGTAATGTTCCAAATTCACATTAACCTCTCATGGCTCAGCATAACCATGCACCTAACACTTATATTTTGAAAGAAAACAAAAGAATGTTAGAAAAAACACTCATTGTATGTCCATACTACTCAATCACTTGATGGTCACAGACTTAAGATGTGTGCTATACACAGGTCAGTGCAGGTATTATGCAGATGTAATCCTTTGCCCTTAAATGATAATTGAATTTCATGTCTGAACTGCAGGGAAAGTACAAATGAAATGAAATCATAATCTTGGGTTTTGTTTTTGGTCAAAGGAACAGAAACATGCAGTTTGAAAATGTCCTGAATGACTGAAAGCCCAACTCTGAAAGGCACTATACATTCCACTCTCTTTTCTTTTTTTCGTAAAGATGTATGCAAAGTGCTCCTCACAGCTGTAATTATTTTTATTGTCTGTTACTATTATTTAAATGCTTTTGTGTCTATATTTGCTGGGATAAAATGTTCATGTCATATTAGAATGTAAAGTGGTTACTGCTAGGTTCAAATGTACCAACCATTAAAGATGAAAGCAATCCAAACCGAGCTTGACTATCTGCTTCTGTTGTATTGATTCTTCAGGTCTCTTCGTGTAATCCCAGGGGTTTGTGCCCATTCTGAGCAGATGGCCTTTAGTGTTTTAATCTCAGTTGTCAGTTATCTACAGTATACTACATGATCTAGACATGATGCTGATGAGGTTTTGTTATTTTCTGTCTCTGTGTTTCACTAAACATTGGCTACTTCTATTTTTGGAAAAGATTATTTGAAAATATGAGTATGGTATTTCCTATGGACATCATTAAGAATACTGTAGAGAATGAATCTTAAATCTTAAAACTGTCTAAGACAAGAGTTATTTTCTACAGAATTCTTAATAACTGTTATTTTCTACAGAATAAAGAAAATAACAAAATATTTGTCTTAGTCTCCAAGACAAGTATTTTGAGACAAGTGTTAAAACGTTTGCCTTCTGTATCTTGCCCTCAAATTGATGGACAGAACTTTCTGATACTCTTGGATTACACACTAAATTTTCTTATATGGACCACTGGCAGTAGCATATGAATTAGTTTGAATAGTAGGCCTATTCCCAGTTTCAATATATCAGTGACTATGTAAACGTGCTTGCTTTCTTCAGGCAGTCATCTTTATAGTTTTCATTTACATTCAGTTACAGTGGAGCAATTATGGATTGTGGATGACTGGAGGAGCGTGATATTCAGAGATGAATCACAAATCTGCATTGGGCAAGGAGATGATGCTGGAACGTTTATTTGGTGCCGTTTCAATGAAAAATATAAAGATGACTGCCTGAAGAATACAACAATGTTCCCACAGTCAGTGATGACATGGGGTTGTACAGTATGTCACGTAAAGGACCAGGGGGGGATGGCAGTAATAACTTCTACAGTTAATGTACTATTATACATTGAAATTTGGAAACAATTGTCATTCCATTAATCAAAAGAAGTTTTGGTGACGAGGAAGTCATTGTCCAGGATGATGCTGTATCTTTCCATAGAGCAAAAAATATTAAAACCTTTCTTTAGGAAAGACATATTAGGTCAATGACATTGCCAGCAAACAGTCTGGATTTCAATCCCATTGAAAATGTATGGTGAAAACGGAAGAAAACTGTACTTGGTGTAAGGGCAAAATGTTACCAACGGCGGAAAACAGCTGACGGGAAGGTTCAGGTGTGTCAGAACTTTATGGGCCAGTAAGATGCATTAGACATCGTGAATATTGTAGAAAACGCTTGTAATCCGACTCCAGAATTAGTAACCAACCTACAATATCACTAAACCGTTTAAAAAACACCAAACGGAAGGGCATGGCACTTCAAGAGTTATATGTAGGGTAGATCAAGTAACAGTTTAATATTGCAATACACGGTAGCTTAAATGTTACATTTTTTAAGTAAACACAAAACCAAACCTGGGATGAAGTGAGAGAAAAGGGGAATGGAAGACAGAGACAAAGAGTTTGAAAGAGTAGATGAGCAGGGCAGATGAGAAGCCAAGCTCTCGAACACTCCCACGTGTTTGGTTTTATACACTAATTGCTATGCATTTGCCAGTGACCAATCCCTGTGAGACAATAAGATAACACTATAGCCTCATTAATCAAGGCCCAGCAGAGATCACATTGGACTAGTTGGGCTATAAAACTATGGCATATATTTCAGATTGTAATGAAACCATGATCAGACTGCTGCCCATTGGATCAATATGAATATTTTACATTAATACACAGTACACAAACTTGAAATACCACTCATCTTGAGTCTCTCTGACCCTGGTAAAGGGCTGGGTCAATATGATCAAAGGACACAGGATAGTGATCAGGCCTTGGGTGCCTCATATAAGCAGTCCATGGAGCTGGGAAGCTGTGGTGTGACTTGCCTTTTTGGCTTTCCCCAATTGATGCCATTGTCAGTTCATCTATGTAATCATTCTCAGAGTGGATTTTACCTTATGGCAAGGCTCCATCCTGCAAAGCTGATCTGTCAACTGCTATTTGACAATGTTGGAATCTGATTGATCAAGAATATCTATAGATTAGTGAAGTCCATGCCTCAGAGAAATCAAACCAAAGCCAGAGAAGGTGTACTAATTATGTTGTTTTAGGACTGTAATTCCATATTTTTCCCTCTGCACGATCTGCAAAATAAATTGCCTTAAATTACTTTTTTTGGTATTTTTCGTAGCTGTTTCACAAAGCCAGAATGTTCATCTGTTACAGAAAAAAATATTTTGAGGTATCTGTGGTCTGAGTCTTTTTTCTAACAAATAAAACAGCTGAGTGAACATCCTCCAAGAGAGGTGATTCCATATTTTGAAGGGGTTGTAGATCTGTAGTAGGCTCCCAAAGATTGTTAGCTCCTTGGTCCATCTCAGTAGATTTACCAGTAGGTGGCGGCAATACTACTTGGAAAGCCTAAGCACCGTTACAAAGAAGGGGGAACCTATTTTAGCGTTACCATTGTTTCCTAGTGGGACTATTTTAATGACGAAGGTCCGTCCGAGGGATCATTCTTGGAATTTCTTTTCGTCGTCAAAAACAAACACAAAACATTTCGTTCTAATATAATCCTGTTTTATAAAGGCGGAGCCATGGGGCGAAGCAGAAGCAGGACGCCTCCACGACGAGGTTTGTTTTAACGCTACATTACTATCGGTGTGAAAATAATCACCTGTGTTTTTGTTGCTGATAGCTAAGTTAGCTAGCTAATCGATCGTACGGCTTGTCATTGATGTTACTGTATGTAGATGTTTTATAATTAGTGTTAGACCAAGTATTGTCAATAATTAACCGTCACATCTTCCAACGTATTCTAATGTCACTGTTACTGTCCATGTGCGAAATCAAACAGCGTGTTAGCCAGCCAACGTTAAGGTTAGGCTACGTTTTCATGTTACGCATGGTTGTAGGATGCCATTTACGTGGTCATAATTCGGTTGTGGATAATGATGACAATTTAGTTTATGGAATCTATCGCGTAGTTGTTTGGTCTAGAAAATGATGAAAGAATAACGTTATCGATTAGTTTTTCTCAAACTAAGACCAGAGATGACGCCTTGTTTTACGCACACGCAAGTCTACATCACAGCAGTATCATAACATTTAGAACTACACCGAAACTTAGCACCGCCGTCTCGCTAGCCGGAGAAATAATCTTTGGTCACCGCTATTTACCAATTTCCGGCTCTCATTGACCTCCAACATGTAAACAAAACGTCAACTATGTGGTGGTGCGATTTGTAGGATTGTTAGCGAACGTTCTGTTGGCCAAAATCAAAACACTGGTGAACGTTCTCAAGACTACCAGACGCGAGCCTCTTCTGGGTTGCCAGATGTAATGAAGACTTAGCTAACGTTAGTTGCAGCTGCTTTAATGTTTCTCCAACCATGACCCAGCTACACATTACGGAAACAGTGAAAACAAAAAATACCTCTCTAACCAACGTAACATATTTAGCTGAAGTTAGCGATGCAGATGAAGTTTAGCATAGGCTAGCCTACCTGTTGTGGAGAAATATGGCCAGCTCGGCGTCAGACTTGATATGAAGACGTCACCATCTCAGGATGGAAGCTCCTCCGATGTCCACTTCATTTGTTTCTTGTTTTAATTTTGGAAATTTGCCTGCCTCTCGTAGGCGTTCATGACTACAACTGACAGCTGTTGACAGTTGGCCTTTGCTAATTTGGCAACCCAAATAGGAGGACGCGCTAGCCCATTATTAATACGATATTCTAGAATTAACCGTTCAAAACATAAACGAAGATTCCGCCCCGTAACTCATTTTTTTCATTGGTTTTACAGGTTAGAGTAATGTTGTCAAATAAGCCATTACTTCAATTTATCGTGTTTCCTTACTCTCTGACAACATATGGTGATCATTTTTGGAATGGTCACAGTTTATTTTCCATTATTTCCTACATACTGGTCCTAACGCCGCTGACTTATGCCAACAACCATTTCACTTTGATAATAAACTACATTTTGGTACAACATATATAGAGCAGGAATAACAGAATTTGGCTTAAGCAGTGAGGAAAAATGTTACGCAAAGTGTCAAGACTGCCCATTGCCTAAATTTGTGGTCGTTTAATATCGAATGTCAGAGTAATTACATTCCAAAACGTACTTGATACGCCACAATTTATAAAGGAACGAAGTTTAAAAAGAAAAACACAATATATCAGATGGATTACTCGAATAATTGACGAGGAAATACACGATTATTCGACGGTCGCTTCTTTTCTAATAAACATAATGGGCTACATTACATATTTCAGGCCACTAGATGGCGGCATTTCACTGCACTTCGGGCCTCTTTTGAATGTAAAAGCAAGCAGTGAAATGTCATCTGGTGGCCATGCAGCGCAATAGCGCTATGAAATATTTTTAACAGGAAATTACGGTAGAAATCTTGTAAACTTCGTTCATTTATAAATTGTGATGTAATATGAAGGTATGTTATTGAATGTATAACGGACGCCAAGGTAACCTTTTATACGTCAATTTCCTCCACGTTGCTTGATACAAAATCTGTTATTTTTGCTGTATATATGTTGTACGAAATGTAGTTTGTTATCAAAGTGAAATGGTTGCTGGCATAAGTCAGCGGCGTTAGTTATAGCAGAGAATGTCTAATAAGGGCTCTGGTTATAGCACATAATTGACGTTTTGTTTACATGTGTGGAAGTCAATAGCCGCAAATCGGTAAATAGCGGTGACCAAAGGATAGGATTTCTCCGATAGCGAGGCGGCGTTAAACTTAGCTGCAGTTAGATAATTTTTAGTTGTCTTCCTCCCCGAATTATTTATTCCAACCGTCGAGTCTTTGTCACTCGTTTACTAAAATAGTCGATTGTTAACGTTAATTGTATAGTTGACGACAATGCCATGAATGTACGAGTGGCTAAAATGGCTAATTCCAGAGATGCCATTGGTTTTGCCAACTACCAGTCTTTGCCATCTGTTTTGTCGCCCACAGTTACACTTGCTAATAAGTAATTTTATCAGAATAGATAAGTTATCTTCTTTCAAACAAGCAAGGATTACACCCTTTGCTCAAGAAAAGTGCACTCAAATCAGCTGATCTGAAAAACTATAGATCTCCCGTCTTATCGAAGGTTCTTGAGAAAGTGGTGTTCAAGCAAGTCTATGATTTCCGATCTCAGAGCAACCTACTAGATCCGCGAGCATGAGCGTTCATTCTTCTGAAACATCTCGTTTGTACTTATATACTGTATATCTCTTCTAGACAAAAGCAGGCTTCCCACGGTCATGGAAAACCAGAAAAAGTAATGGAATTGTAAAATCCCATTTTCCAGGCCTAAATCATGGTATTCAGTAAATTCATTCGAAGTTTGGGAAAAGTCATGACATTTAATTTTGTCATACCTAGGACGCATAGGCTTCGCTAGACGGTGACCCCCCCCCTTTACCGAACTACTGTGCTCCAATACAATCTCAAGTTCAGGTTCAGCTAGTTCCTGTATTTAGCAGCGACATTGTATTTAGATAATAACAGGAACTTTGGGAAAATAAAGGAATGTTGTCAAATCCACTAAGTCAAAGCAGTAAAAGGAGCAATGCAAAATTTAAACAGAGAGACAGATGGCATCCCAATTGAAAGAAATTATGTGAGTGCAAATAGTATGAGAGTCTAGAGTAGGCTTGATCTACACATAATTTAACAAATGACATAGGTGAACACAGGTCATTTGAAATGTTGTCAGTGAAAATAGGTGGGAACCCTGCAAAAGTGTCTGCCAGAAGCCATAAACATACACATAGTTGATGTTTATATGAGAGAAGTCAGTTTCATATCATGAGTTCATTGCCATGTGAAAAGCTTATGGTGAACTGTTCAGCTATTTTTAAAATCAGTACTTGTGTTCTGTGTTGGGATTTATAGAGAGGCGTCGGTCACGTTCAACTTCACGGGACCGTGAGAGACGACGTCGAGAACGAGAACGTTCCAGGTCTCGAGACAGGGACAGACGTCGCAGCCGTTCGCGGTCTCCACACAGGCGACGCTCTAGGTGAGTGTTACATGAAGTTGAAAGCATGTTACATGACTTAACTTTGGTAGCCAGCAAATCATCGTGGAGATATCAGTTTGAATGGTGATATGTCTATGCTGTGAAAGTAATGACCTCTGTAGCTCCACTATGCCACTTTCTTTCTTACTTAGGTCAAACAGAACTACCCAAGCCTTTTATTGGCCTGACTTTGCACTAGTATTTTATTGACTGTCTATGCACAATTTCAACCAAACTTTGCTGCTCTTATTTTTTCATTATTATATGTGCCCTCTTATTTACTTACTTTTTTGTTTACTTGAATGTTATGTTTGTCTGTGGACCTAAATTGGCAAAATATGTCTTGTCTTCACCGTGGGATAGTGAGAAACGTAATTTCGATCTCTTTGTATGTCTGGAACATGTGAAGAAATTGACAATAAAGCTGACTTTGACTTTGACTTTGACTTTTGAGCTGCGCCTGTGCTCTTTCTGAACAGGTCCCCTCGCCGCCATCGTTCCTCTTCCCTCTCTCCACAGCGAAAAGATAGACGTGACGATGACAAGAAAGACACAAAAGACAAGCCTGCAAAAGTACATCAAATATCAGGTGAGGAACTGTTTTCACTGAATGTGGTTTTTCTCAGTGTCGAGCAGAGCTTGTCCAACCCATATTTGAAATTCTCTTGTAAAGGGTCTACTTGGTTTTTATTTTATTTATTTTTTCACTCTTTCTGCACAGAGGAGGACATGCAGGGCAAGACCGAGGAGGAGATCGAGATGATGAAATTAATGGGATTTGGATCGTTTGACAGTTCCAAGGTGAGATGTTGATCTAATGAATGCTTTCTGTGATTTCAGCTACCGCACTACACTCTGGGGGCATCAACATGGGGGCTCACAAACATGCCCCCAGAGTGTAGCGCTGTAGCTGCCTGGCTGCTTTAGCTGCTGACTGCAGCAACTTGAGTAAAACCAATTTTTTTTTTTTTACTGGACGGTACTCCGTGACCTTAAGAAACTGAGATCAATGTGAACAATTTTCAGAGTTCTCCTTTAAAGCAACACCAAAGAGTTTTTTGTACCTTAAAATAATGTTTCCAAATGAATAACGTTTCCATCGTTTCAGTGGTTCATCAACTCGTAATAGGGTGAACGGCACTTTCTGCATTCGCTTCGCGGCCCTCTAATCGGCTATAACCGCACTATGTAAGTTTGCCGGATCGGGTAGCGGATCTGTAGTTCGATGGAATGAGACACGAGAAACTACTAATTTGATTTGCATCTGATGTCGCAATACATCGTACTTTCATAAAATCATGCAACATATTCTACTTGTCTGTGGAAATTGTTATTTGCAAAGCTGGTGCTGGATAAACAAATAGTGAGTGCGACAGAGGAAAAGTTCTTTGGTGTTGCTTTAAGTTGTAACTTGCAACATACTGTCTTTCGACTAGCCACATGGTGGCAGAATTAGTCAGAAGTAGAATTGTTTTGCCCTGCACTGAAGTATGTTTTGGGCTATGTGTGGACTATGCCATGCAAGGATAAGAAAATGTCTATGTACTGACTTAAAGGGAATGAGGACAATGCAATAATTGTACAAGCGAGGATGTGAAGCAACATTAGATGCTAGTATTGAACTGATATTTTGTTTCTAACTGAGCATCTTTTTATATTTTACAGGGCAAGAAGGTAGATGGATCAGTCAATGCCCATGCAATCAATGTCTCGCAGAAGAGAAAATACAGGTCTGTTACACCATGGCTTATCTTTTTAAAATCTGTCTTTGTGGAGTAAATCAAGAAAATCGGCTCTTATTCGCAACTGTTAGGCTGGCTAACACCAGAGAGTTCTTAATAGACAATCGCAGTTCAACAAAGTTTTGTAGGCACATAGCATAATATTTGTAAGCAGTGGTAGAGGGATGCCTGTAAACTAGCAGCATAGCCTACTACATTTGGTAAGATGAAGGCAACTGTCAAGGACAATAATATTCTCCTATGGCCATCAGTAAAATGATCAATGATCATACTCTGCCAGTGCAATTTGCTATAATGCCTATATTACCTATCCATCATAGCAGAAACACTCCTAATAAGACCACTATTGTTTCCTAATACTAATAGCCCAGTAAATAGAAAAAATTGTATGTCAAGCATTGAAACTATCAAGTACATTTTGGAGATATTGATTTGAGGTCTAATTCAACAATTTTGTTAACCACAGAAATCCAATATAACAAAGAAAGTTTGTTCGGTAGTTAAGTTTAGTTAAAAGGAAGGAGCAGCACAAATCATCTTGCTATAGGACTACATACAATAAATATATGAAATGTTTTTAAAGCAAGCATGAATAAGCATTTCTCACTTGATGTAGTCACAGGAAATACTGTATGCAGTGGATTGGGGAAAGTCCTTGTAAATCACATTGTGTTCTGTATGTCTCAGTGCAAGCCCTTGGGCTAGTTGCCTTTTTGGATGGTTTGACCATAGCCCACATTATATATTTAGTGTTATGGTTTTTCTGTTTCACGGGAGCAGGCACAGATCAAGTGTAAATGTTTTTTTGTTTGGAGAGCTCATGATGGAATGCTGAGCACTGTAGCAGATTTCTGGTTTAGGATATGTGTGTATTGGCGGATGTGCCTTGCCTTGGAACCGACCAATGCAGCTGTTCACTTCTAGATATCAAAATCATTGTGCAGGTCATCTCTGCACCCATCTTGCTCTTCCCAGAATTTGTTTGCATAGAGCAGTGTGGGTTTGTAATAATGTGGTTCTTTCCCTGAAGGGGGTTTAAAAAAAGTGGTAAATTCTTTTTGAACATACATGGGGAAGGGGGTGTATTTTCCTAAAATAACTTAACAATATGTCTGTTTTTTTATTATCTAATGAGCTTATATTTAGTTACTGGATGTGAACAAAGATTTGCTATTAGTACTTAGACCCACATAGTAATTTTTCCAATTGACAGGAGAAATCCTGAATCATTGGTTGTAGTCTTTAGATTGCCCCCCTGTTAGCCTTGAATATGGGATCATATGCCTTTGTTTACATTAGTCTTGTCGTAATATGAATTGCAGATAACATGAGCATGCAGATAGATTGAGCAAGATGGGGTTCACCTTGCTTTGTGGTACATAAGTATTGTCCAAAAGCTAGGTTAAGTGTTTTGCAGACTGGTTAAAGCGGCTGTATGTGCAAAAGTTTATTTGATACCTGACTAGACGACAGTCTTTATCACTGTAGCCAATCGCCTCAGCAGGTGCTTAAAAACTCCAGCACTCGGCATTCCCATTGGTAGCTGATGATGTAATGTATTGGTGCAGGGAGGAGATCGATGATGTAATCATATTTTTCTTTTTTATAGGCAGTACATGAATCGGAAAGGTGGATTCAACAGACCACTGGATTTCATCGCTTGAGCCTCTGCGGACAATGATTGGGTGTTTTTCAAATGCTTTCCAGGACTTATGAAAATGGTGAAATTAGTTGTATTTAGCTGTGTTTTATACTATTGTCTGTAGATATCCTCCTAGACCACTGAACGACTTGAACTGTCTGTACGGCTTAAATTCAGAGGCATGCAGGTGCAGCAGGAAGTTTTGTTTTCTTTTAAGGAATGACACTGCAGAGAGTCTCCTGTGCTGATGTCAACATATGTGCAAAGTTCATAATACAAATAAACCTAAAATCCTTGATTTCTTCTGTATTTTCTTCTTTGATATACTTCACATATGTATATTTTGTTTGCAGCCCATTATTTTACCCTTAAAATGTTTGCTTTGCATCAAAACTAAACACTTTACATCAATACTTTCCTAACCTTAACATGCTGCATTCTAATACTTCAAAACTTTTGTGAGGTTTATGAAGTAAGAATAATACAATATCTTCAGAAAAAGACAATGCTACCTCTTATATGTTAACCTGTTATAATACTTCCATCAACCACTTTCCCCTGATCCAACACATTATTGTTTGGTTTAATAGGCTAAGTTCAGTAATGCGACTTAGACCTCTCGAAAAGAAAACATTTGAAGCCACGAACCTAACACTGCTCAAATTATATATAATATCATATATCAAGATATTGATGTACTTGTTACAATTAGATTTTTCAGCAGACCAGTGAGCATAACAGAATCATTATCAACCAGCCAGCACACCTAATGCAGACAGGGGCACACTGAGAACAGGTAAATTGTAAAGATTGGGGTTTGCACATGTTGGGTGGAAATAAAAACCTGCAGCATCATCAACGTATGTAGGCCTGATGGACACCAGTTCTGGACTACTCTTTATAATTGGGTATAATTTCATGCGTAAAGGAATACACACAGCATGCGAATTTGACCTGCCGCTGAGCACAAAAAGTGTAGGGACAAACAGAAGAACATTGAAGGGGGCGTGGTCCTAGAAAACTTTATGGGTGTTGCTTTTATTAGCCAATCCCTGGTGGTATACAATGAGGTCTCACCTTAATCAAATTACGTTAAATAAATTGATAAAATAATTTCAATAATTGTGAGGATTTGGGTCGTTATTTCACTCTGACTAATTCGATTGCTCCTCAGCTTCGAGTCAATCGTGTTATTCCTCTCATGAACATGACAAGTAGAAGTAGTTTCCCATTTGTACGACACCGATTGGGCCACTTCTCCAACATAATAAGAGAAACTGACTGTGTATTTGGCCAATTGCGAAGCGTCTGACTGTCACTGCACCAATCGTAGTTCACTCCACATAGCCCATTGAAAGGTGTAAATTTCTCGCTTGCATTTCTGCAACCGGTCGACAGTGTAGGCAGTCTGTTGAGAAGCTTACCATTTTTTGATAAACAAACCGCTTGCTTGGTTGCAGGTCGCCTGTGCAGCTCGAGACCAAAAAGAATGTAACACGTTCGAAGTCTTGCATGCGATTTTATACCAGCCAGGATAGCTAGTTAGCTTCAAGTTAACGTTAGAGTTTTCCTCCTGAAATGACAAAAAGAAACGAATCTTATTTTCACCATTCTACCAGCTAGCTAACGGTAACTAACTAGCTACGCGTCTGCGACCAATTTTTAGGTAACGTCCAATAAATAACTGTAAAAGCTGGTAACATAAATAGTATAAAGCTAAATAGATCTGTTTAAACTTCAGCTGACTGGTTGTCTTCAACACTGCGAAAATTATCGCGTACATTAGCTGGAATCATTTGATATTCCAGAGACAGCTAACATTGCCTCGCTATCCTAGCAGTCTTCGGTAATCGTTTTACTTTTATTTCATTGACAAAAAGTCTGAGTACACGAGCAGAACAATTTATAGGTTACCAGCCGTTTCTGCCTGAGAATATCTTGTTTACTGAACTGCCTGAGTGATTGGCTACCTAGCCGGCTAGCCTGCTAACCACTCAGTCGAAGGAACCTGGCAATAGGTTGCTGCTAGCTCTCTGTCACTAGCTAACGTTACTCATTTGACAGTTCACCTAGGCTACCTAGCTGAGAAGAGCCAGCTTATATCAGTTGAAACGGTTTAAGTCTAACGTTAGTGAGCAAAGACTACTAAAACTACTTCAAGGAAGTTACTTTGGAACAACTATTCAAAATAGATTTAACTTGGATATGAACATTTCCTTTTTTCCAGGCACATAAGCTTGTCGTCGTCTTTTTTATCTTCCAAATCGCCAAATTTCCTCTTAAAGAGCTAACATTGTAGTGCAGTGGTTAGGTCTTGGTAACACTGTAAGGAATAATAGTTGAATGGGAATTTGTTCAGTTAAAAAGGGCATTCCCGTAGCAATCACTTCAAACCAGCAGAAGCTCCTAGGGAAGCGAATCAGCTAGCTTGTTATTAGCTACTTAATTTGACCGTGCTGTTTTCCTTATAAGCTGAAGCAACACATTGAAAACCCTGCTTGGTAGGCTTGAGACTGTATCTCGAAGCTTACATATCTATCACTTGTCACTGTGTGGCAGAAATAATAGAAAACATTTTATTTGTAATCCCCTCTAAGCGGAAACAGAGTGGCGAAAAAGCACAGTTGTTTTCTCAATTCTGACCCGGATTGTCATTTTATCGGTGTTATTGTTGAAAATGGCGGCGATTGGAATGGTGCAGATGTTGATCGAAGCTGCAGAATATCTTGATCGCAGAGAGAGAGGTACAGTAACTTACATACATTTTGCATGTTGTGTGTTTGATTATTGCTCATGTTGATCTCAAAATTATGGACCGAACAGCTCAGATAAACTGTATGTCTGCCAGCCATGAAACGACTCGTGTCACTCAAAAGAAGATTAATGTTAGACTGTCCTGCACTTTTTTTCTGTTTCAAACCCTTAAAACCATCAAGCTTTAGCAAGTAGTAATAACAATGTTTAGAATACACCCCCCTGAGCAGAGAGGCTACCAGCATTACATCCACCATCAACCGTGTTTTTCTGCAGGGGATTCTAACATGTTGTTTTGCTCAGCTTTCAAATCTTTTTCCAATTCATGAGTGATGCTCTTGCAATAAGTACAATAGAGAAAGATGGATGTGTAATGCTTTTCTTAGTTATTCATATTCAAATCCTGTTGCAACCTCTGTTTATTTTTTCCTGGACGAGACTAGCGCATCCCCCTCCCCTCAATCTGTTGTGGTTTGGCTGGCTAGCGGGTTTACTCCAGTTCATATGACATCATTGACTCGTGAACCATATATTCCCTTAAAATGTGTTATTATATGTATCTAGCAAGAGTGAACCTTTGAGTATAATTGTATTCGAATTGCATGTAGAGTTCATGTGTTCAGTGCACAATGCAAAGCCATCAGGATCTAATGCTGCTTTCCACCCTGCTGTTTTCCTTTGCAGAAGCAGAACATGGCTATGCCTCTATGTTACCCTTCACCAGCAACAAAGACAGGGACAATCTAAAGAGGAAAAATAAAAGCAAGAAAAACAACAGCAGCAGGTACTTTGACCTAATTATGCAATGACAAGCTGGGGGTTTCTTTGGAAATTCTCCTCCCCCCTCAGCACACTACAGTGACAGAATATCATACAACATTCCGAAGATGAGAGGTTCAGCTGGGCAACACCTATGTGCCGGATATGCACCGCACTTTGTTTGTGCAATGCATGGTTTAAGCGCAGTGTCCTTTCTCACAAGTATTCTGTAATGGTGGATCTGTGTAGGCAGTGTGGCACCCTCCATGGGCTTGATTTTCTGTGTTTACTGGTCTGCTTGAATGGGCAGTACCCCAAAAAGCTTGTACTTAGTAAAAGTTATCAGGTTTCATGTGTGAATAAGCACAGCTGAAAATAACTGTATTCATATAATACTATCAATTTTACTGAGTGAGTTACAGTGAGTCATCCCTGCTACAGAAAAAATAGTATTGGCAAGAAAAGTATCGCAAACCCAAAGTGTCAAGATGACTTCAGAGAGCTTATTGCCAGAGTGAAGGCCTCTTGAGAGTGTATGTGCCTCAAAGGACAGTGTTGTCGGCTGTTATCCAGATTAGGAAGATACCTAGCGGTGAAAGCAGCCACCATCATAATCTGTGTCAGGGTGTCTCTGTGCCCTGTAACTCTAGATAACTGGATATTAAACCTAAACCAGGGTGAAGGAGGGGTCGACCCTATTTATGTCTGGGCAGTATCCAAGGTACCCTCCTCTGTCTTTTGAACAAATCCAGTTTGGGTCGCTCAGTGAAGTCGTTCTTGCTCTTTATGAGATTGTGCCCAGTTTTTTCTTTGGGAGTTCTCAGATATGTTTGGGACTTTGTTTCTGACCTTTAGTAAAGGGCCTTAACTGGCTCAAGTTGAGGTTGCGTGTGCTTCGCTGTCTTTCCAGTAAAACTCTGCATGTGTTGCAGACCCCAGCTCTGTCCAGGTTTGTAATTATCAGCATTCTGGCCAGCATCCCATGGATAGAGTGACAAACCACCAGTTCTCCTTCTAATGGCAGCTCTCCTCAAGATGAATGTGGCGTTAGCCTAGTAAAGCTTAAGTGTAATGCCAAAATCTAACCCTCTAAGGATTACAGTATAGTCATTTCTTCATTTTGTTGTATGTTGAAAAAATTGTAGCCAGATATTGTATTTTATCAAAACGTTCATTAGCACTGTTTTTTGGCCCACAAACTTAACCAGTAGGTTGATCTCCGTTTTGCATGGTTGGCCTATGATGGACTTTCTTGTAATAAGGGGATCTGTTCCCCAGCATTTTGTTTGTAGACCTTTGTCATATGTAGGGCAGCCCCAATGGAAGACAGGTTACTGGTAGCTGCTGTATTAGAGCCTGCAGTCCTAGCTGGTTTTGTCTCCCTGTGGCTGGATGGGGGAAGGGATGTGTGTTAGTTGTAGTGCTTTCCCAGTCCCCTCCCCCTCTCTTCTGCACTCCACCAGCAGACCCAGGCCCACCAACGCTCCAGCTTCTTCATTATTGAGATGAGGTCCTCCTCCTCCTCCTCCTCCTCTGTTTCCCTCTCTTCTAGCCTGTACATTCAGGCATGCAGTCAAAGAGGGTCTCATAAAATCCCATTTAACTGTAGGAATCCAATACACATCTGTACTGAGAGTGCTGATTGGGCTAAAGCTGTAGGTATAGCCTAAATAAGAATGAATACTATGCAACATGACTGTTCTATGTGAAAGATCTCATTACCCTGTCCACGTAGTCCAGTAAAAATAAAACTGTCTAATTTCTTACTTTGCAGAAATGACTATGGCCGAGGTATTGGCAGCTAGCAATAACATAAAATATACATCACAGAAACTAGGAAGTGATGTGTGATATTGATCCACATGGCAGACACACTTTGTACAAAATGTACTTGTATGGCACGAATCAAATATTGAGCTGATTTTTTTTTCAATGCTACAGACCAGCTGTTTTATTTAATCCTGGCTTTCCTGTTCAGTTATTGTATTCAGGTGTCGTACACTCAGTTCTTTGTTGTTGACACATTGAAAGATGTAAGATCTTATATGAATAAAAATGTTGTTGCCGTCACACTAGATATGCAAAGACTACTTGTTTTAAAATCCCCTACTGCGTAGAGCTCCAGTTCAAAATGGTGTGTTGAAGAAGATGATCCTCCATGAAAAATGACTTGGGCATATCATGCACTGTCTGGACCAGTAAAATGGCAACCAGGTCTGAGGGACTGTACTCCCCTGACCAACCAAGATCTCAGATTTTGTCAGTGTATTTACACACATTATAGCTTTCCCAACCCCATGCTAATATTACAGAGCAGCATAGAAAGGTGAGAATTGAAGATGACTACGTTGACTTGCAGACTTCTGGTGGTGATGGCTGATACGCATCATCAGCTCTCGCCTTCAGGCGTTCCCCAGGGCTGCATCCTGAGACTCCTTCCTCCTTTAATCTCTGTACACACATGACTGTGTGGCAAGCTAATACGACCATTTCTACTCTCAGAGTTGCTTACCATGCCGCTGTGGAAGGCATTGTCCCCAATGGTGATAGGAATTTCAGGATGTTGTTTATTTAGAGGGTATTCCTGTGAAGGGAGTGGGCTGTTTCCAATACCTACGAATCTAACTGACAGGATTAAACAGACACTGCTCTGCACACAAGCACAAGATTGCTCATCGCTCTCGGTGGAGCTTCTCCCCCCAGGTCAAATGGATCCTAAGTAAGGATGTAGCCAAGGACCCCAAAAATGACCCCTGATCAACGCACACAAGCCATTTAATTCCATTTAACTCTGCAGTACCTTGATCTACCACTAGAATTCACAGGCACAGCAGAACAAATGACATTACAGCGGGGAAAATAAGTATTGAACACGTCAACATTTTTTTCAGTAAGTATACTTCCAGTGAATTTTTCACCGGACATTAGTATTAACTTAGGTAATCCACACATATATAAAAATCCAAACATCAATGTCTAAAAGTAGAGTTATGAGTAAAAAAGTGGAATGGCACAGGGAAAAAGTATTGAACACGCTAAGAAAAAGCAGTAAACAAAGTCAAGGAATGGCAACGAACGAACTGGAATTTATCAGTAATTAGAGAAATTATCCCTCCTATCTGTGCAAATTGATATAAGCTGGGTTAGTACATACTGGTGGGCTATAAAAAGTTTTTTTGTTACCAAGGTGTCACACAAGAAACATTTCATGATGGGTAAAAGCAAAGAGCCCTTCCAAGACCTTTGCAACCTTATTGTTGCAAAACATATCAATGGAACTGGTTACAGATGCACTTCAAAACTTCTGAATCATCCAGCAAGCAGTATTGGAGCCATTATCTGCAAGTGGAAGGAACATCACTGCATCATCAACTGGTCATGCACAGGATCTCCTTGCAGGATTTCTGATCAGGAAGTCAGAAGGATAGTCAGTAGAGTAGCCCAAGATCCAAAGACCACTCAGAGAAAGCTCCAGAAAGACTTGGAGGCAGCAGGTACAATTGTTACAGAGAAAATACATAGGTAATACATTCCACCCCCATGGCCTCTATGCACGCTCATCCCGCATGACTCTATTGCTGAAGAGAAACATGTCAAACCTCGTTGAAAGTTTGCTACACAACATTTGGACAATCCTATGAAATACTGAGAGAATGTATTCTGGTCTGGTGAGAGCAAAATTGAACTTTTTGGATGTCTACATACACACCATATTTGGAGGAGAAATGGCACTGTGCATCACCCTAAAAATACCATACCAACAATGAGGTTTGGAGGTTGTGGCATCATGGTGTGGGCTGCTTTTATCTCATGGTACTAGCAGACTTCATCAGTTGAAGGAATGATGAATAGAGTCATTTTGTTCCGAGAGAATCTTTACATCCACCAGGATGATGAGGATGAGACATGGCTAGACCTTCCAGCAGGACAATGATCCAAACCATTCAGCAAAGGAAACTCAATTGGTTTCAGAGAAGGGAAATCTAGGCCCTGACTTCAATTCAATTGAACAGTTTTGGGCGTTAACTAAAGATCTGGATTCACAAGAGGGACCCCTGGAATCTTCAATATTAAAGGACTATCTGTTTATAAGAATGGGCCAAAATTAGCCAGAATACTGTGACTGATTAGTTTTCGTCATACAGGAAATGCCTTGAAGTGGTCATTACGAATAAAGGCTTTTCCACAAAGTATTTAAGAAATTTCAGCAGGCGTGTTCAATACTTTTTTCCTGTGTCATTCCACTTTATTACACATAACTCTACCTATGGACTTTAATGTTTGGATTTTTTTATATGGGTGGATTACTATTATTAATAGTAATGTCTGGTGAAAATTTCATGCAAATAGCCTCATTGTAAGTATACTTACTGAAAAAAATGTTGATGTGTTCAATACTTATTTTCCCCGCTGTATATGTTGTAGTGATAAGTTAGAACATAATATGCACATCCTCATACTCTATAGATTTGTATAGTTGTTGCAAAATACCCATCCCCTATCTGTGCATTATGTACACACACAGCCTTGTAAACACTTGCAGTCTGTCTAGCCTGTCCGGTAGGCAAGCATTTCACTGCAAGTTGCATGTACATACACTTTAAGAGTAGTAAATCAAAACCCTGAACTTGAACTGACTTCAGAGGTAACGGACTCTCCTTTACACCTCTCTCAAAGTAAAGTCCAGGGTTAGCTGATCTTCCTCCAACCCTTCATTGGGCAATCCAAATCAGGCTAGTTATTCCTTGTATACCACAGCACGTCTAAACTAGCTTGTGTTAAGCCAGAGTTAATCTCGAGTAAATTACTTAGAGCATGATACAGTGCATAAAATATAACATAAAAAAACATAGAGCATAAAATATAACATAAAAATGATAAGGGACAAGATCGTGGAAAAAAAAAAGGTTTTCTTTATTTTTGTATAATGCTTATCATTGTGACCTACTGTTGATGCGTCAACGCATGCCAGTGGGTGTTCCCGACGGTAGCTATGCAAATGACTTGAAGTCTAACCGTAATTTGATTGGTTGGTGCCAGCCGTCGATTGGCTTGATTGGCCGGTGCCGTCTGTCGGTGCAGCAACAGCTGAACTTCTCAACGCGAGCGACGGGAGAAACGCGACGCAACGGACCCACAATTCAGTTCGGCAACGGATGACGTGAGCCCATGTAAAGTGAATGGGATGTGTCTCCAGCAACGCAACTCACGCAGCTGTGTGTAGGAGCCATTAGGGTGGGGAGCAGTGGTCCTGCAGTGAACATGGTAGTCATCTGGCCTGTTGTCACTGCTGTCCCCGTCCCCTCCCCTTTTACAGATAGATAGATAGAGACTTTATTGATCCTCAAGGGGAAATTCTTTCTATCTACAGTACAGTATGTCTCCGGTTGGAGACACACGCTTACCCAACCCGAGCAGGAGACCACGGACTGGATGGGGCCCCTCTGCCTCTCTTTGCATTCCTCAGCCACATGGCAAACCTGTTGCTCACCCCCCCCCATGCATATTTACCTCCATGTTGCCACTGCTGAACCAGTAAGCCAGGCCCACCGGCCTCTGTGCTGGGTGCCTATGGGGGCATGTTGCCCCCCCGTCCGTGGGGCCAGGGTGATTTATCTGAGAGCGGACTCGACACGAGTCCAGTAGTAGAGCGCAGAGATCGGGTATTTTTGGAGTGGGGGGGTCACTGGACAGGCTGGAGCGAGAGAGAGGGTGTCCGGGTCTGGAGGTGTGGGGGTCTCTTGGACGCTTGCTACGCAGTTCTTTTCCTTGCTGCAGTGATGTGATGTCTACCGATGTAAAGTAGAGAGAGTATGTAAAGTTGAGAGAGTGAAGAGACTCACTCTTTATTGTGGAGGATTCAAACCATATATGTCCCCCCACACACACACACACACCTCAGTCTGAGGGCCGTATTCATTCTGGGGTGGTGGCCAGGCAGGCATAGTCGTAGTCCTAGTACGTGCCTCACAGCTATCTTGTAGCCAAGCCATCTCGGTCCTGTGTTTTTAGTTACTGTTGCTAAGTTTACCCCCTGGGTCTCTGTGTGCATATATTTGTGTGTGAAACAGAGAAGGAAGGTATAGAAAGTCCATGTGTGCATAAAAGGGAGCTGTAAAGAGAGAAAGTGAGTGAATGTATATGATATGGAGATAACGCACAGTATACATACAGTACATGTGGGATCAATGGGGATCAATAAAGTATCTATCTATCTATCTATCATGTTCATATGCATATGAGGGATGACATATCAACAATGCGTAGATGTTGTAAGGGATGTTTAGAATTCAGATGTTTCCATTTTCAAATACAGACTAGTACCTACTACGGCTGTAGCCATCTACTTGAATGTCATCCTGTTTTATTTTTAGAGCCCCCAGTCAGACTGCTTATTAGCACGTAAACCATGACACTGCTATTGAATAATATTTTATTTACAGTTGTGAGAATAGGTTTACAAACCCATGCTAAAGTTGACTAAAAAGAGGAATAAAAAAATCATCTTTTGGAAATTGATCTTAATGCCTTAATTTAAAAAAATAGGAAAAATCTATCCTTTAAGCCAAGGACACCAATTTTATTTGTGAAATGAATAATGTATCTTAAATAAATAAATGTTTTTCCTTAAAATACAGGGGGCATAAGTATACACACCCATGCATGGTTTTATTTCAGTTAGCCCTATAGCTGGTTTGATTGGGATTGAGGATCTTATGGAAGGTACCCCATGCCAATCGTGAGATATGGTGAAGGGTGTGATGATGTGGGGCTATTTTAGTTCCAAAGGCCAAGGGAACTTTATCAGGATGCATAGTATCCTGGATCCATGAGATAACTGGCCTTTAAAAATAAAAATCTGCCTGCTATGGGAATTTAACATAAGGGTGTGTATACTTATGCCCCTGTGTTTTTAGGAAGAACATTTATTTATTTATTTATTCAATTTCCAAAATACCTTTTTTTTTTTTTTTTTTTTATTCCTCTTTTTAGTTAACTTTAGCACGGGGTGTAAACTTTGTAACGTGACAAGCTTCAATCGAACTGCAAATAAACAGTTTGTGTGTGTAATGGGGTGGCATGTATGAAAAGGAGATTGCGAAGAGTGTGTGTGTGTGTGTGTGTGTGACAGAGAGATAGAGGGAGAAAGAGAGTGAGATGTGAGTGTGTGTTTGCAGGCATGGCTGAGTGCCCTCTTCATTTCTTCTTAAAAATACCCCTGACCGACCGTCTCTGTGCGCCTCGCTCATTTAATGCTCTCTCGCTCCACGCTGAGCCTCCTCCGTCTCCACTCCCACACACTCACATCCCAGCTCCAACTGCCCTCAGTACACACACACACACACACACACACACACACACACACACACACACACACACACACACACACACAGACACTCTTACTCTCTATATCTCTCTAAACTGCAGGTCTCTTCTGTCTGAACTCCCACACATGGACACACACACACACGCTCACACACACACGTTTGTTAGAGCAGTCTGTAATACACATACATGTACACACAGATACATGTTGTACTTTGTTACCTCTTCACTCATCCTGCAGTCCACTGAAGAACCGGAGGGGGAGGGGGGGAGTGGATCTGAATTAATCTCTAGCATGGCGCTAGGCTCTGATTCATTCACCTTAGTGAGATTCTAACTTCTGCTCTCTCTCCTTCCCTCTCCCTCTCTCTCCCCACAGATCGACACATAATGAGATGGAGAAGAACAGGTAGGACACAGCCACGTGTGTGTGTGTGTGTATGTGTGTGTGTGTGTGTGTGTGTGTGTCTGCTTGTCTCGTTAGACTACATATCTTTTCCTGTGTCCACTCTAGTGAGGCTATGACATCATTAAAAACTGTGGTATGGATTGTATGTCTTGGTGTGTAAAGGGTTGATTCGGGCTGAATGAAAAGTTAATGAATATTTTGTAATGTAAAACAACAGTTTTGCTGCCTCATCTCTCTGCTACTTCTACTTGAGCCAAAATAATATGATCAAAAAAGCATTCATCAAATTGTGATGAGTAAGTTATTATGAGGAATGAGTGTACAAATAACAGGTAAATGCCACACTTTGTAAATAATGATATTACATCATTAATATGACGAATATGATTAATGGTGACGAGGAAGGATAGTATTAACTGAGTATCTTGGCGTGAACAGAAACAGTAACAGTGTGGGTTTTTTGCAGCGAGGTGTTCCATTTCTGGCAGTGGCAGCACTAATGATCAGGGCTGCCCCCCTCTGTCCCTTTCCTCTCCTCTGTTCCTCTCTCCTCTTTTCCTCTCTCCTCTGTTCCTCTCCCTCTGTTCCTTTTCTCCTCTCCTCTCCCACCTCTGCCCTGTTCCTCTCTTTACTCCTCTCCTCTCCCACCTCTCCTCTGTTCCTCTCCTCTTTTCTTCTCCTCTGTTCCTCTCCTCTCCACTCCTCTTCTCTCTTCTCCTCTCCCACCTCTCTTTTGTTCTTCTCCTCTCTTCTCCTCTGTTACTCTTCACTCCTCTCCTCTCTTCTCCTCTCCCACCTCTCTTTTCTTCCTCTCCTCTCCTCTGTCCCTCTCCTCTCCTCCCTCTCTTGGCCCATGTGTAGCCCTGCTCAGCTGGGCTCAGCCAGCAGACAGCCTGAATAATACATGCTAGCAGCAGCACGGCAGAGTGTGTCTGCAGCCCTTGCACACAGGTTCATCCGTGCCACACACACACACACACACACACACACACACACACACCCACTTAAACACAGACATGCATGGCTACACACTGTCACACATGCAAATGTACAGGACACCCGGGTCGATACATGTACACAGTTGCATGTATTTGTGCAGATAGTTTTCACACAGGCACAGCATACAAACACACACTTACACTTACACTTATACTTATACTTATACTAACAATGCATGGCAGCTAGCTTTACACACCGCCCTCCTGTCATCTTCCTTTGCCAGCCATCAAAAGGCTTAGTGATGCCTGCCCCTATCCATCTGCTGCTGCTGCCCGCCTGTCTGCCTGCCTGCCTGAACGCCCATCATATCTTAGACCCCTCTCTATGGAGTGTGTGGGAGACCAAAACAAACACAATGGCCTGAACTCAAACCCACACAAATAAAGTGGTGGATTGCACACACTCTTGCATGCACGGTACATCAGCTGTTTGACATGGAGCATTTCAGAAGACTGTGATGATAAATTGCTATACACCCAATTTTGAGCATAGTTTAAATATGAAATGCACCAATATGGAATTTTTATGCAGATGACTACAAGTGACTAGTTGTCTGTTATGGCTTTCTTTGGCACTGTTAAAAAGTTGCCATCCATATTATGTGTGGTGAAGGTTACATATGGAGCCATGCATTTATTTATTTAATTTAACAAATAAATAGTTCTTTAGGATTCACCATGTAAATAACATAAAGTCCTTAAAGGGGAAACATAAAGTACTTAAAGGGTTTCCGACGAAAAAACAAAAACAATCGGTTTTACCAAGCTCAAGTGGTTGCAGCCAGGCAGCTACAGCGCTACACTCCGGGGCCGTGAACATGGTGGCTCAGGAATATGCTCGAGCTAGGTTAAAATTGACAGTACTCGGTGACCTGGCGAAACGGAGATCTATGTGAAAAATCGCTGGATTTCCCTTTTAACATAATCATGAATGCATGTGTGCCGAGTGTATGCATTTTTACTTACTGTCTTATAGGAGATTACACTGCATAAGAAATAATGAACACCATATATTTTACTTGCTGGCACATCCTCACAAAATGTCTTTCTAAACGAGCATAGAAGTTGTTTTATCAGCTGCCAAATGACATGTAAATGCGGGAATTTTGCCTTCTGTGATGGGCAATTTTATAGAGCTGAAATTATGATTTAAACTCCACCGAAAGCTGTTGTTAAAATGAACCTAGTTGTACTCTGGAAAATGTTCACTAGTACAGTTCCATTTGAAACTTTTAATTGGTTGATATATTAATTCAGATTGAGTTGAGCAATCAGAGACTCCCTACCCTTTCACTGTTAATGTGGATGGTCACTGTTGTGTCACAATCATTCAGCCTCAACTGCATACACTCCTGGCAGGCTATTTCAGCCTTTTACAGTACAGCCTGTGTATTAAGATTCTACAAAACATCACTACATGTGCTACTTTTCTGCCTTAATATTGTGCCAGTCCTCTTTCTACTTGGCTCTAGCTTGATTCCCCACTTTTATAAATATGTAATAGTATTGTTCAGTGAATAATGCATCGACCACTGATATTCATGCACCTCTAGTAATTGCATATCAGACCTTCATGCTCTACTTTACTCGTCCCCCATGAGGGGTCCCCCTGAAGAGCATGGAGGCTCAGGTTCATTAACACGGCAGACGTTAAGGTTAAGACATTCGTTTCCATGGCCCAACCGTGCACAGTGTTAAGGGAAAGAGTTTTACACCTGAGGGCCTTGTGGACAGGTGCTTAGTTCTGCCCCTGGATATCTACGCTCTTGCATGTTTCAGCCTCAACTCAAATGCCACATACCTAGCTGCTTATTCAAATACTAGTGCAGAATGTGACCAACAAGGATGTGGGGCTTCATGCATTGACTAAAAGGACTGCACACGTGCAGCAGCTAGACTGAGATTTGAACATTCTAAGGACTTCAGACAGAATTTGAGACATTCTCTGCTTGCTTTAGATGCAGCACAATGAGCCCCAGGCCCTGTCTAACGACTCAATGCATTATGTATATTTGGTCTGAAAAAAAAAGAAAAGCCCAGTCTGCTTGGATGCCCTTAGTCACCAGAGACCAGACTAGGTTGGTGTTGGTTGTAACCAGAACCCCCCAGGGCCGCAGACCTTGCCCGGTAGGGTGGTCCTTATATGGGGTAAAAAAAATTTTTTTGGAAATGTTTAACTCACCCCCTAAATGTGTTAGGATATCAATAAAAACACACTGTGCAAAAATTTAAATTGTTCCCACAATATCTAGAGGTTGCTCAAGGCCTAGGAATCGCTAATTTTTGCAGAAATTGTACCATTTAAGAACACAAAAAAAAATTAAAATGCAATATTATGTTTAATAACACAGGCACTGTCGTAGTGTGGTAAACAACATACAACATCAAAATCATAGAAAGAAAGAAACAAACAATCAAACCAAAATCACTTGTCATGCTTGTATGACGTAATGACAGAATGTTGAACTCTACTATAGTATAGTATCATCATATTGTACAGTTGTACACCTGAGATGTCCATTTTCACTCTGGGCCAGAGGAAAGTCTCTATCTTCTGGATTCTTGAGATGAATGAGTGCATCCTGAAATGCAATATCAAACAGGTCTCCTAACTGGTCTACAAAGGCCTCTACATTGGACTGCTGAGTCTTGGAAGTTCTCTTGGCATTTTTCTTGGCTTCTGCCATTTGTCTTGAAGTGTTTCCAGTTGTTTTATGGCATGATGTTGGGGACGAACGGGAATCCTAGCCTTGTCCTAGAATACCAAGACTTCTTTTATCACCGCTGTTGCACTTTCATGAAGTTTTTTTTCAATGTTTTATGTGATACCCTTGGGTCTGGCCCTTGAGTCGTGGATCTGCTCGAGGTTTCTTCCTGTATGTATCTTCAATTCTAGGGAGTTTTTCCTCACCCCTGTTACTCATGGGCTCTCTTTAAATGTTTAACACTCTGTAAAGCGTCATGACGCATGAGTAATGTTTTGCCGCTCTATAAGTGAAATAAAATTGAAATTGATATTACAACACACATGAAACCTGCTTCTTGGAGGGTAACTTTATTCCAGTTATTTCAGTCTCTTCTGATCCGAAAGTAACCATATATAGCGGACTTGCTTCGTGTTGCTTCAGCCATTGTCTCAGTGTATATTGTCTACTGTGCTTCATTCACATTGAAGTTCTTGCTTTGAAAGACATATCACAACCAAAACAGGAGTTGCTATGAAAATTGCTCACAACACCATATTATTGGGAAATACCGGAATCAGCAGATGAGATCAGCAAATCATCATTGTAAATTTGCATGGACAATATGGAATTCCCATTTTAAGATTCATTAGGTGATGTAGGTAAAACCACCACATGTGGTCACCAATAATCAATACACATTGTCATTTATTGCATGGTCAAATAAGTCCATTGCTGTCATAAGCATATATTATTAAACAATTATACATGCTAGCACAATGTATCACATAAGACGCGAAAAATCCCAAATATATGCACATTGCACAATATGTGTTAAACTTCAAAGGTCTTGAGCAACCTCTAAATATTGATTAATATTGATAAACATTTGCACAATTGTTTTTTTTATTTATTCAAACATATTTGTGGGGTGAGAGCATGAACTTTTAAAAGTTGAAAAATAAGGACCACCTTATTGCCCGGCTTACTCTCAATTCTAGGGGCCAAGTCAATTACCCAGAAGTCAAAGTGACAGAGGGCAGGTGATGAAGGGAAGCCTACACTCGAATGTATAGCCATAGTCCAGATCACGGTTCTGTTGTGGTGGCCTAACTTTTGCAAAGTTAGCTTGAGGG
This sequence comes from Alosa alosa, assembly GCF_017589495.1. Lineage (NCBI taxonomy): Eukaryota > Metazoa > Chordata > Actinopteri > Clupeiformes > Clupeidae > Alosa > Alosa alosa. The sequence goes on along the minus strand of NC_063193.1, from coordinate 14,720,401 downwards.
TATGGCCACCAATGTTTGAAAGGTAGTTAAATCTCAGTGGTCAATGATGGGCATCCCAAATCGATTATACCCCCAGTATGGCTGAATATGTTAAGAGTTGTCTACTGTATGGTAACATTTTGTCTTAGCTAAGAGCATTTATCTTAGCTCAGAGCAGAGAATCAACTGCTATGTTAAATGGCGCATCCCTCCCATTTTCTCTGTCTCTGTCTGTCTCTCCCCCTTCTCATTCTGTCTCTGATCTGTGTATGCCAGACATACTGTAGTCGCGTGTGTCTGTGGGCGGATGGGACAGCCTGCAGTTTTTCTGTGTTTAACAAACACTAGGCTCCTAAGCCCTGTTATATCAGCCGTTCAGTGAAGTTGTCAGCAGTAAAGTTATGTAAAGCCTGTCTGGTGCCCTTTGGAAAGCAAGACAGGAGAGGACGGGGTGGAAACCTTCACCCCTTGCTCTTCGCTGCATTGCTCTTGGAGTGTGTTTGCGTGCCTTTGAATGAGGGTCAGGATTGAGTGAGTGACAGTAGTGTGTGTGTGTGTGTGTGTGTGTGTGTGTGTGTGTGTGTGCTTGTGAACAAGAGGCTGTGACCAAATTTGTGTGTGTGTGAGAGAGAGAGGGGGGTGGAGAGAGAAAGAGAGATGGATGGAGAGGGAGAGAACAAGGGACAGAGAATGGCGTTTGTGTGTGTTTATGTGTACTGTATTCTTCAGGTCTGTTGATCTTTACTGCCAGCCAACTTTCAAATCCATCAGTCTGGCTTTCTCACGCAGTTTCATATGCGCACACACACACACACACTCACACACTCACCTTCATTTATTTCTACTGTTGAGGGCCACCTTTCCTCTCTTGTGCTCCTGTCCTGTCATTTTGACTGGCCTTGAGCTGGACATGTCACCTGACCATAGTGTAGAGTCAGCAGAAGGTTGAACTCAAGAACAGCCAAGTGCCAATTCACACCCAAGTAAAACTTCATTTTCACACATGACTGGTATCAATTCACCGTTCACGTGAATTGATACCAATCATACCGATACTGAACACTCCCTCGGAAGACACATACAGTTTTTGCATACAAAGACACATGAAAGTTGCTTTCAATCTCACCCGAAACACACTGCCCTGAGCCACTCTTCAGTGTTGTGATTCATATATAGAGAGCGAAACTACTGTTTGTTCTGCATGGAGTGTACACACATACGCACGCACAGGCGCATACGCCGCACGCACGCACACACGCTCGCAGGCACTAAAAGCGAGAGGCTATGACCCCCCGCCTCCGTGCGTATACAGTGGACCCAGTGCTGTACTTTGGGGCGGTTGCATAACAGGCGTCATGTGATTACTGCCACCCACCACACCCCTAGCAGCTGCCAAAACCGTCAGCATAGACAGCACTGACGGAGAGAGACACTGAGCACAAGAGAGAGAGAGAGAGAGAGAGAGAGGGAGAGATAAAAGGTAGAAGCATAGAGCCATAGAGTGGTGCCACAAATAGAAACAAAAATGATTGGCAGCGTCTGACGTGAACCTCTCATTTAACTGAATAAATTGGTCACAGGAAAATGATGAGGGTATACTGTTGTCTGTGAGTGTGTGTGGTTGGCCTGTCTGCTTGTCTGTCTGTCTTTATGTATGTCTGGGGTATTCATTTCAACTCTGCTAATCTGTTTCTGTCTCAGGCGGGCACACTTACGGCTGTGTTTGGAACGCTTAAAATCACTCGTACCCCTGGGACCAGACTCCAACAGGCATACCACTCTCAGCCTGCTGATGAAGGCCAAGGAACACATAAAGGTGTGTTAAATTGTGTGTGCTTACAAGCACGAGCCTGTCAGCGGCCTGTTTGTAGATCAAGGCCGCAATAAAAAGCTGTACGTGTCAGTGGGTGGGAAAAGTCTGTTTACCTGATGTATGCTTGTGTTGCAGAGATTGCTTTTAGACGTTATTCAAAGCCTTAGCCCAATCCCTCTGATGGTCATTTTCTGAATCAGACATATACCACATATACCTGTTTGTGCTTGCATGGGTGGGTGTGTTCTGCTTTCATATATACATTTGTGTGTGTGTGTGTGTGTGTGTGTGTGTGTGTAGCGGTTGGAGGAGGGCGAGCGGAAGGCGCAGCACGCCATCGAGCACCTGCAGAGGGAACAGCGGCACCTGAGACGCCGGCTGGAGCAGCTGGGGGTGGAGCGCACGCGCATGGACAGCACAGGCTCCACTGTGTCCTCAGACAAATCAGACTCCGAACAGGGTACACACACACACACACACACACACACACACACACACAAATGTACAGACACCAGGGGATCCACGGTCTTCAGACAGGGAAGGATCACACAGACCAAGCGTAAACATGCATAATGCACACACACACACACACACACACACACATACACATAGACCTTAATGTATAGACAGCATGAGCTCCGCTGTCAGTTTGTTTAAAACAGACTCTTACCAAGGTACACACACAGGCAATGTGGGCTCCACCATTTCCTTAGGAAAAAGAGACCAGGGTAAACACACGCATACACACACATACATACATCTGGACACACAAATGTGCATTCATTCATTTGCATGAACATGGACAGCACCATCCTGTCAGCTCTGTCATGTCAGACAAGGCACACAGAGATATAGTTCAGCTAGGCAGCGTGATTATTGTCGTCAGCTCAGACAAATGAGCCCCTGATAAGGCTAAAGACATACGCACAGACACACCCCCCCTGATTTTAACCTTTAACTTGACACAGGCTAATCCCAGTGCAGTGCAGTACAATAGTGCCGTGTGCTACTGTCCTCTTGAACGTTATCAGACATCTAGTGTTCTAGGTCAAACTCTTGGAGTGAAAAAACTGTGAGTTGCTCTTAAGGCTGCACTGGTTATGCGTCACTTATAATATTTTTTTTATGTGTTGACTTACTGTGCCGTTCTCTGTCTACTTCTGAGACATACGCCGTGTGTCTGAGTCCTTTAATTCCTGTTCAAATAGTGTCACAAAGGCCACAATGAGAACGGCCACATAGTTATGTTACCCATTTTATGTCAGCCGAGATTCAGTCATGCACTGAATTCCTTCCCTAAGTATGACCGGCTGCCTGTGATTTATTTCTGTTTTTGTCTAAGTTTTTTATTGTAAGGATAACAAATGTGAAATCCCAAGTGCTCTGTTGATTACATTTCTGTTGTGAAAAACCCTGGTCTGGTCTGGCCCTTTAGCCTACTTTTCTGTATGCATTTCATCAGAACAGCTCAAAATTCTAGGAATACTTAAGCTGCCAGCATAGTTTAGTGTATATAGAGTAAACTTAGCACAGGTTACAAAGGCATTAACAACATTTGGCCTTTAAGATATCAGCCATTGACACAAAGCCTATGCAATCGAACTAAAATTACGTCCTAAAATCACACATAATAGGTGGTGTTTGTTATAATAATGGCAATATATTTGAGTTTCCTTGATAGAAAGGTAATGCTTGTTGATGTACATGTATGTTAACTCCTTTGTGTGTGCGTTACAGAGGAGCTCGTGTGGATGTGGATGTGGACGTGGATGTGGATGTGGAGGGTACTGACTGCCTGCTGGGCGACCTGGAGTGGAGCAGCTCCAGCGTGAGCGACTGGGACGAGCGGGCGAGCTGGCGCAGTAGCGGCAGCGACGAGGGCTACTCCAGCGCCAGCCTGCGTCGCCTGGCAACCCCTCAGGAGAACAGCCCCAAGAGCCCTGTGCTGGGCAGCCTTTAGGGGCGCGTCAGAGCATCTCTGATGCCCCACACTTACAGCCCCCCCCCCCCCTCCCCCCCCAATCCTGCCCATTTGCGCACACACACACACACACACACACACACACACACACCCACCTACCCCCCGAAGGCCCGATCCCTACTCCTGTACGCCGCCTCATGCACTTCACTCGCTCAGCTTCACTCAGCCCTTACAGCTGCTGCCAATGCCAACAACCTGTCAATCAGTCCAAGGTGCCCCCGCCCTGCCCACATGCCCACATGCCTACATGCCTAGCAGAACTCGCTGCCACCCGTCACCATCAGAGCCAGAGCACACCATCAGTCTCGTGTGTTTGTGTGGGACCTTATCACCTCCGTCCCAGCCAGACGCCTTGAGTGCTAGGAGTTAGCTCCTCCTGGTCAGAGCAGAGTTGTTTTTGAAGATTCAGCTACTCCTGTGTTGTTTCCCAGCCAGTCAGCTTGTAAGAATCTCTCCGCTCCCTTCCCATAGCCAACCGCCTGCCACCTGTCCTTAACATGCAGGGCTTCAGTTGCTGTTCATTTCTGTTCGCTTTCTCATTTGCACATTTTTTCCCCAATACACACACACACACACACACACACACACACACTCAGTCACCTCATCTCCTCTTAACTGCTTCAGTCAAAAACAAACAAACAAACCAAAAAAAACATACCTCAGCCAGAGAATGTGATCGTTTCTTTCACTCACTGCCTGTCTGCCTGTCAGTGTGTGGGGGCCACATCTGAGCCTCTCGGCTTCAGCCAGCACTAACTTCCTGACCGCCTTCCCATCCTCGCCCCCCCCCCTGTGCTGACCCCTGCAAACCCCACAACGTCCTATCCCATCGTCCCTCAGCTGCAGGTGCGGCACACACAGGGCTGGGTCACCTGACCCGCAGCTGACCTATCAGAGGATGGGATTTTGCACTTAAAAAAAGTAGAGTACTCTTAAAAGAGTACGGGAAGGCCTTGTCTGGGTCAAGAACTGTGCATTTGTTGTTGTTGTTGTTGTTTTTTAATTTACTCTTCGTCTCCTATTTTGTTTTATGTTATCGTCTCTGCAAAGGGACTGCAGCTATTGTAGTAATGCACTGGGACATAGTGTTTTTAGCTAGTCTTAAAAATGATCTACCTGCACTGTCCCTCGCCCCCTTCCCCCCCACCTCTCTCCCATGAGAGTTTATAGACTCTAAGCACCAAGTGTGATGTCATCGCCTCCTTCAACCACTAGATTGGTGTTTCCATGGCAGCAGCGCTGCAGCAATACACACCCACCAACCAGGTGTTTTTCTTGAGGTGGATCCCCAGTTCAGCTGAAGTGTACTTTGAACTGCTGAGAGATGGCAGGCCTGTTTTAACCTCTTTATGATTTATCAGTGGTTCTTTTGATGATTTCAAACAAATTATCATCATTTATTATATTTAATGTTGCCTAACCCAGTGCTTTTACACACACTCCCACTGTTGAGAAGGCGTATTGTTTTTTGAGAACTGTGTGCAGCATGAGATTGTAAAAGAGCATTTTTTGGAGGGGGTGCGGGAGGATTTGGAATAGGGCTTAACATTTTTTTATCAAGGTGCTCCATCTCTTTCTCTCCTTCTAAAGACAGTGACGTTTGTGTGTGTGTTTGTGTGTGTGTGTGTGTGTGTGTGTGTGTTTTTTTCATGTCATCTATCCAATGGATAGAGGAAGAGAAGGGAAAGACTAAAGCAATCTTAAAAGCACATTCCACATCTGACTGAAGAGGGAGCAGTCAAAATAACGAAAGTATCATGGTGGGTGAGGACGTGTGTGTGTGTGTGTGTGTGTGTGTGTGTATGGTCGGGTGGATGGTTGTATGTGGTGTGATAGCTTACAGTAAATGCATGGGGATGCAGGAATCGACAGAATTCACCCAGAGGTCACCCAACAACACAAAGGGGACCGCTGACTTAACTTTGTCCTTAACTTTGTCGGTAGCTGAGGCTCAATGTCACTGTGTGTGTGTGTGTGTGTGTGTGTGTGTGTGTGTGTGTCCTAAAAGCTGTACAGTACTGCACTGCAGTACCACTCTTTCTGTCCTGCCCAGACTGTTCGTTTGTTATTTCTAAGATAGTCATTTTTATGTAAATAGTTTAACAGAAAGAAAGAGAGGATATATATATATATATATATATATCAAAGTATTTATATTTGATCAAAAATACAAAAATCAAATATCTATCAAAATAAATTCATATATATAAATATATATGAATATTTATATATTAATATTTAAGTAGGAATTGCCTCAGTAGTTTTGTTTGTTGTTCCAGTTGTGAGGTTTTTTATGTGAAACTTATTTTGCACACAGCATTGTGAATCTGTTTGGCATTAGAGCTGTTTTAAACATGGAATATTTGTGTACATCTAGAGCTAGAACCCAGTGCTCTTTAGAATAAAAAACATTTGATCAGTTTTGTTGATATTGAACGTTTCCTACATTTTTTTTTTTTGTTCTTGTACACAAAGGATATATTACAAAAGTCCTCTCTAACAAAAAAAATTGCAAATAGTTGAAAAACGGAGACTTGGGGCGAAAAAAAGTTTATAAAATGGGAAAAGGGAAGCCTTGTTTTGGTGCAGTAGGTGATGCTGCTAAGTAAGAGTCATTGCTGGGTTGAGGCCCTTTTAGAGTGCCTGAGAGTGTAGAACAGGAAATGGCTCCTCATTTGCTGTTCCTCCCCTTAGTTTTGGCAGTGTGTAAAATGGAGGACACACGGGGATAGTGATGAGAGAGAGAGTGAGAGGAGAAAAGAGATTCCGTATCTGAATGTAGTTAGTCATCCTCTCCCCAACTCATTGCCAGTGGGACCTCACTCAGCCTGCAAAATTCTCAAGAACTTGAAAGAAATGCACCAAAAAAAAAAACAATTCTGATGAAAACTAAAATGTATTGCTATTATTATTATTATTATTATTATTATTATTATTATTATTATTATTGTATTAATATTATTCACTATTTGTGTGTGGAATGCTGCTTCTTGTGTAGTTTCTTTATCGAAAAAAAAAAACAATAATATATTGAAGTTTGAAAAGTAAAGATGTAGCCTTGGGAATTTGGGATGTGTCAATGGCATTAGTGGCGGTTAGCATTAGCTTGCCTGATAATGTGCGCCCAGCTCTTGGGTGCGTCGGCATGATTTGTATCATCTTGTTGAAATGTGTTTGATTTTTGTGCGCGTGCCGTCACTGTCTAACAGAACGAGAGAAAGAGCCCCGTTGGAGAGGGGCGAAGTTGAGGGAGAGGTTTTTTTTTTCTTTTCATTTTTTTTCAATGCCATTTCTGTGAATATGCTTGGTGTTCTTTTTACTCGTTACAAGTATGGAAAAAAAGGTGCAGAATCAAACAAAAAAGGCTCTCACTCTCAAAAGCTCTTCGGTGTGAAGCCATGTCATGTCTTAAAGCCACCAATGCACCCTCCTTCCACGTGAATACCCTGCAAAAACACACACACACACACACACACACACCCATGCGCATTGTTATGTGTTCCACACACCCCCACCCGCCCCTTTGTTAGCGTGGTCCGTCCTTTTCATCCATGGTGCAGAGAGTCAGGTTTAGCTTTCCCCAGCCTCTGTAGACTCCTTTGGAAGACCTTTTTGGTGCTTCGACATCTGTCCTTTGTAACAGATGTGGGATCTTTGAAAAAATTACTACTGTATTTATTAATGATGGAAAGAAATATACATGCCCACAGTTTGCTATCGCTCCGTCCCATCACAGCTATGGATGTCACCGTGGGAAGCAAATGTCATTTTGTTCTCTTCTGTTTTTGTATATATCGGTTTATGTGCATAGGGTACAAAATGGCTGATGCCTTAAAGACACACACAATGTATGGGATGAATATAACGTGACAAAATATATGTTTATGGTTAGCAAACGGATGTATATCAGAAAAGGTCATTCCTGCCTGAGACTATGTCTCTGCCGTGTTGCTCTCTCCAGATGCACACATGCATACACATACACATACACACACACACACACACACACACACACACACACACACACACATACAAATGCATAGACACAGGTCGGAGCAGACTCAGGCCTCAGTCAGATGTGAGTCAGATGTTTGTGTCTGCTGTAGAATCAAAGATGGACATCTTTTTGTGCTGTCACTTTTTAGAATTGGACAATTTGGATGTTGAGAAAAAGAAATTCAATAAAAAAAACATGTTTAAAAAAACCTCTGTTCTTATTTATGAAAAAAAAAGCCAATACTAGCAAACTGGAAAGTTCATTGATTCCAAGCACTTGCCACTTCATTCTATATTATGTTTAACCGTTAATATCCTGGATGTTCAGACAACTGCTGTCAACCTAGTGTCAATCAAGCTGTTGTAGGGATTCAGGAATTATAGGCAGAGCATATTCGGACTCCAAATCCCTGGCAGTGGGCAGGTGAAGTGTCCTTTGCTCATTTGCTAGATTGGATCAGGCATGGCTGAAGGACAGAAGGCTTGGTGAGAAGTGTCCTCACTCCCTACTCCATGTGATAGACAAGTCTCTGGTACCCATAGATAACTCCATTAGATTCACCTTAGCAAGACCACACTTGTATCACCAGAGTAGATTGAAATGGACATGATGGTTTTGATACAACAGTACTATTCTCCCTCAAGCCCAGCAGATGGCTGTTTGACCACCACTATCAGCTTGAACTGTTGTGTAGACACAAACCTGTAATGAACCATGCATTCGTGTTGAATACATAATAGGTCACAACAGAAAGTGATATTTGATGAACCAGCTGATGGCTGGTTTTTCAGGACTGAACTGTTCATCTTAGGTTAGCCAGTTCTCCATGTGCTTTAAGGTTTAGGTGTTAAGCCATCAGGAGTAGAACCCTGTATAAACTTCTGCTGGTGTGGTCTTCGGTGTCTGGGATATTCTGATGCATGCGGCTGAACCTCTTGACTGCTTGACAATGAATCTGTACATTGAGTAGCTGCAACATGGTTGGCTTATTACATTTGCATTGGCAAGCAAATGTACAGAACAGGTGTGCCAAGAAGCACACCTGTATGTGTGACTTAATGTGCTTAATTTGGCCAACCACACCAATGTGGTGGTACCAGAGGGAGGCACAAAGGCCAAAGTTATACAGTAGGCTACATAAAAATGATCAAAGTTTTATTTAGCCTATTCACAGCAGTAGACCTGCATCGCTGTATGAAACATGAAACATGACATGTACAGTATTGTGAAGTATTCCACTGAGATGAATGAAGATGGGCGCAGAACTGTAGAATAATATGATCAAATTAAATAACTTGGTGACGAACCGTTTACCACAGCAACTACCGGCTAACATCATTTAAAAGCTGAGAAAAAGCTCTTTCATGTGATGTGATACATGTGATGTCTGTGTGATGAGTATGCTACTTCGCGAGTAGTTTAACAGAGAAGAATGGGTGAATTTGGACATTGCAAATGCCTGATAAAAGTGTAGTGTATTTGGGCCAAACATTAAGTAACATTTGTTTTTGACATCACTCGTTAAATGTGAATCTGGAATTCTTTTTTTCCTAGAAGTGTCATGATGATGCTGTTTGACATCAGCCCGTTTTATCTGACACTGTAGTAATAGGGAGAGTGAGTGAGTCAGTCTGTGTGTGTGTGTGTGTGTGTGTGTGTGTGTGTGTCTGTTTACACAGGGTCGCAGAGGTCAGAGTGCATCGGTGCCTTTCAGGTGTCTCCCTCTGCCAATGGAGCTGTCTCAGATTAGTCAAATCCAGCAGCTTATCCTGTGCATGCAAACTCCAGTCGAGAGTGACCTTCACCCCTCCGAGCTGTGGTGGCCACTGCTGCTGCTGCCGCCACCAGCACATGGCTGGGTTACTCATCTCTCTCTCTCAGGCTGAGATGTAACATGCTGCCCACTGCTGCAGTTGTCCTCATTTTTTATCTCAGATACAATAGGGTCTAGGATGGCACTGGGAGTAGTGACAGTCAGACAACGGTGCAGACAAACCAACTGTGAGACAGCAGGTCATCCGAATGCACACCAAGCACCAAGCAAGCATGGGGTGTCAATTATGTGATGACTATGTAATATTTTCAGGTGTCTTTGCAGTTCCAATCAAGATACAGCAAAAATGGCTCTGAACATCTTCAGCTTTTGATGTTTCTTTCAGAACCTTATGTAAAATAAGGTAATGAGCAGATCTGCACTTTCATATTGTCATTTCTTCATTTATTTATTTATATGGTCTGACAGTCTCACCAATCCACCTCAAACATAGCCCATAAGACAGTCACCTATACCCTCAGCTGTGGACACAGACACACTACAAAACCATACAGACCGCATTGTTCAGTGATATACTTCACATTCACACTGAATAACAAAACTGTTATGCAGCCATAGCACGTGGAACATAATGAACCTAGTGACAGCAAACAGCACAGAATGTGGATGTAACACAACTAATCCTCTTCAGCTGCTAACGAGCCGTACTCGACATAGAGGAGTGCAGCAAAGCCACGGGGCCTACTGACAGATGGAGCCAACAGACCGACTCTTCCCCGAGATCTCCAGGGAGCCAGGGGAGGAGAGCAAAAGCTCCTTTGAAGATGAATTTGAATCGCCTGGTCACGTTGCCATATTTAGGACAATGCACTGCTTGGGAGGATTGAGTTGAGAGCACAGGCAGAGAAGCTTATGATTTATGTTGGGAGTCCTGGCTGCCCAATTTCAGAGAGGGTTCCAGTTCAAGATAAAAACAAATAAAGGAAAAGATGGGTTGGGGGAATAATAAACATCAGCTGGTTCCTTGTGACACTAACTGGCAGATAATGGATTGACAATTTTAGGTAAGGTAAAGACAAGGGTTTCCATCCAGAGACAACCACTATTGGTAGTTCAGATTTGGGAATATAGACACAGTGCATATCTCCAGCTCCCCTGATTGAACATAATGTGACTTGCCATGTAAGCCACACCTCTATGAGCTCTCTAAACAGACCATGCTGGCTGTGGCGGTGGTATTATTTTAATCTGTCATCCCGAAAGGCCTCTGCTCTCTCCACAGTCCACCGGTCAGGTTCCAGTCTAGCAGCTCTGAAATCCCGCGACATGACAAATTATAGTGCCCTGACATGTTGTGTTAAAACACCTCCGCTATGCCTCTACTGGACAACCAAGGAACTGAGCAACACCTCCGCTATGCCTCTACTGGACAACCAAGGAACTGAGCACACACAGAGTGCGTTGCTTAGACGTAATCTGTTACTTGTCGTTAGCTGCCACCCTGTGGCGTCTCTCAGAAATGTGTGCAATGAAAAAAGGGGAAGGAAAAGGGAAAAGATCAACGAATTAACCCTTTGCGTTCCACATATTCTGCATAGGCTATTGCATTTACTGCAAGTCAGCTATTAAATATTAGTCGTTTGGTTTTTAAAGAAATTATGACTGAAAATCGATCATTAATTATTATTTGGCAATGAAGAACGTGTAGGCCCTACCCCTTTGAAGAGAAAACTACATAACATATCCATATATGATATATATCGTTATACCTTACCTATATCGTTGTATAGGCCTAGTCATCATAAAGGCAACACCCTTTTCAGTAATAACATAATAAAACTGTAATATTAAAACAGCTGTTTTTTAGAATAGAAGATCTATAGGCTATACTTGATTTATAACTTTTTAACTACAACCAATAATTAATCTCATGAGTCATCTACACAGGTCTTATGTGTTGACGCCATCTCTTGCCATCCATAACTAGGCTACATGCTCACTTACTTTCTGATCATATTTGTTGTAAATTTACCGTGGTTATTGTGCCATATCCAGCTCGTCAGATGCAGCTGAGGTCTTTCATGAATGTTTTATGTAGTCTGCACCTAAAACTCCTCTGGCAGCCTCTGGCTTTCTCGTGCAACATGCGAACTGACTAAGCAGAATCGGGTGCATTGGTCACTGGGACATTGCAGTGGTGGGGATGTCTGGACTGCGGCTACGGAGTGCACACAGTGCGCGGCCTACAAGAGCTTGATAAGGGGTTGCTGATTGAACGCTTGGAAACCTGCATTCCCTGGAGGGCCAGTGGTGTGATGTGCTGCCCTTGAACAGGGCGTGGCTGGATGCTCTGGCTTCCTCCCAGGGCGTGTTGCTGTGCTGTGATATCGCTGCCTGCATGGGAAAGACTGTTCTCCTGGGTTCCGTGCTGGTGTGATGATCAATCTTGGTGTTGGTTGACAAAATCAGAGTTGTAAGTGCAATTAACAAATGCAAACATTCAGATTGGTCTAAATTATACTGAAAGGATAGGCAGGATAGGAAAGATGTATTCTCTATATGGTTTGTGGTGGTTTGTGTTTGTGTGTGTGTGTGTGTGTGTGTGTGTGTGTGTGTGTGTGTGTGTGTGTGTGTGTAGCAACAACATCTTGTATTTATAACTCTTTATCAAGATACCCAAAGCGCATAGCGTAAAAACATAGTTCACACGTGAAGGCCCTTCATGCTGCTGCTAAAGAAATCCAACGTGAAAGTCCACATGAGACACACATTGGTATTAAGGCCATGCATCTTGTTGGGTTATATGGTGTCCATGGTGTCTCATTTCTAATTCAGTCAATGCGGAATAGTGAGTGCGGGGTGGCAGCACCTGCATTCCACCAGTGTCACACACACATACAGAGATAGTCTGACACGCCTTTCTGTTGGCGCACATGGGTCGATCACCTCGCATCTAATGTGCTGTTGCAGCTTAAATAACTAAGATAGGACAAAACACAAAACTCTAATAATTCTACAACATGGCAACTAATGTCTAAAGTTGAAATGAAAAATTTAACAATATCTAGGAGACTTCAGCAGACAACGCTGGAATAATACAGCTGATGAAAGTATTTTCTTATAATAGACTTGAATAGTTTATACCGCATTCTATTTTTCCACAGTGAATCCTTTGAGAAATACATTTCAATGTATTGTAGACCACCCGGAAAACATGTATTTTACAGAAAAGGATGAGTTGCCAGAAATAAAAGGCAGGACAAGATCAGCATGAGTGATTTTGCCCTCCCAGGGGAGCTTGGCTTTTTGCAGGAGCTTGCAGGTTTTCCCCTCTCTCCTGCTGCGTCTGCGTCAGATGATGCTCAACTTTCAGGCCTATATATAAGCAGCTGGCTGAACGGCACTTGCATCTCACTTCTCTCATCCTACCTCTTTCTCTACCTCTCTCTGTCTCTCTTTCTCTCGCTTCGCTCGGGTACTGGAGATAAGGAAAGTGAAGACCAGCATTTGATCCACCCTCACCATGAGTTTTTCCGAGTACTCCAGCAGTTCCTATCGGAAGATATTTGGAGATGCCCCTCGCCACTCCGGTCGCGTCTCCGTCGGCAGCAGCCCTTCTCGCGTGTCCTCTGGGTACCGCTCTGGAGCTCACCGCACCTATGGCTCTCCATCATCCATGCTGTCCTCCAGCTACCGTAACAAACTCGGCTCCGGCCGCAGCGGTTATCCATCAATGTCGGAGTCCATGGATCTGACGCAGTCCACAGCCGTCACCAACGAGCTAAAAATCATCCGCACCAACGAGAAAGAGCAGCTGCAAGGTCTGAACGACCGCTTCGTGACATTCATCGAGAAAGTCCATAATCTTGAGCAGCAAAACAAGGTCCTGGAGGCTGAGGTGACTCTTCTCCGCCAGCGCCACAACGAGCCATCCCGCCTCCATGACCTGTACGAGCAGGAGATCCGCGAACTCCGGGCACGAGTGGAAGAGCTGACCCATGAGAAGAGCCAAATGCACCTCGACTGCGTGCAGATGAACGAAGCGCTGGACCGGGTGAAGGAGAAATTGGATGAGGAGACGAAGCTCCGGGAAGAAGCCGAGAGCACCCTGAAAACGTACCGCAAGGACGTGGACGACGCCACCCTGTCCCGATTGGAACTGGAGAAGAAAGTTGAGTCCCTGCTGGACGAGATTGCTTTCCTCAGGAAAGTCCACGAGGAGGAGCTGCAGGAGTTGCAGGCGTCTCTGCAGGCTACACAGGTGCGCAACTTTCTTAAGTCACGCATCTTTCCTCCATGTCTTCATAGGCTACCTAATTAAGTGGGGAAAGACACGCACATTTTCTAGAACTTCTGAGCAGCAAACGAATTTTCTTCTTAAGCGGTTGACAGGAGTAAGTGTAATATTATGATGACAGGAGACAGAATTGTAATATTATGATGTTTTTACATTTATACTACAGAAATACAATATACAGCTGCCCTAAAATATTTAAGAGGTTCGAAGGTTCAAAATACAGAACACGTTAAACTAATGTAAAGTCTGACGCGCAATGTTTAATTCAACAGAGCAGTATATTAACCAATACGAGTGAAATTGTTAACAATTATTGTTACTTAAATAGGCCGGATGGCGTGCCTTTCTTTGCATCCCAGTTTTTAGATCTCACGTTAGTCGTGACGCGGCTTTTTGGTAATTTACAGCACTGCAGTTTCCCAAGTGCGCATAGCAGCACCCCGGGAAGTTGTCTGCAGTGCACCATCATGAGTTGTCCCGTTGCCCTTCACACTAAATATCTTGACAACAACAATCATACGCAGACGAAAATATGAGCCAAAGAGGAATATCAGTCCGATTCGTAAACATCAAGAGAAAATTATATACTTCCCCCCAAATTATGATGGCAATGCGATTGATGCAGGGGATGGAGAGAGGGGGTGGGGAAAGGCAACCACTGTGGTGTTTGATTGTAACGCATAATTTGAGGTGTGGCTTTCCCTAGATGTGGTAGACTGCAACATCGGTAACTAACAGCCACATATGATAAACCTTAAAAAGCATCACTTAAATAGCCTATGTTTGTAAGGGAAACAGTTAAGTAAAGTTTTTTTGTGCACCGCAACACTAGCAGTAAACATATAGCTATCGGTATGGTTAGGTCAAATATTCATGAAAAGCAATGTTTTCCCTCGTTAATTGTCTGTAAAGAGGAAAACGCTTTGTGCAAAGGAATTCCATTCTCGCAGAGAGAAAAAATGCACTCTAGGGTATTGACATCTTCACTCACTTGGTGTGAGATGCCTTACTCAGCGGTCAATACATCAGCTCCAAGCATTCAAGCCTTATTTAGACTACACTCTCACTTGGGAGCTCTTTTTCCTCCTCACTAGTGTTACTGGGCAAAATGTCTCTGCAAGTTTCTAGACAAATTACAAATGACTTCAAATGATTCATGTTGGAAATTCAGTTTAATAATTTAATTAAATGTTTGACCCCCTAAATATCATCTAGAGTTATGGGAAATATATGGGAAATATATGGAAAGCAGATTACTCTAAGCTTTGAAATGTACTTATATGAAAGGCTGTTCAATGTGAAGACTTGTAGTAGTGTCCCCCCTCATCTTCAGTTATTTTCCTGTTATTTAATTCTTTACATGTTGGTGTATGCATCTCCTTCGATCAATCACCTAGGTGTCTGTTGAGATGGACATGAGCAAGCCAGACCTGGCCGTGGCTCTGAAGGACATCCGTGCCCAGTACGAGCACCTGTCAGCCAAGAACCAGAACCAGGCCGAGGAGTGGTACCGCTCCAAGATCGCTAGCGTGAGCGAGGCGGCTGCCCGCAACAGCGATGCCATGAAGCACACCAAGGATGAGCTGAGTGAGTACCGCAGGCAGGTGCAGGCCCGCACCCTGGAGATCGATGCCCTCCGGGGACACAACGAGGCCCTGGAGAGGCAGCTGGCCGACATGGAGGACCGCCATGGCAACGAGATCGGAGAGATGCAGGTGAGAAGGAGGTGATCAATTAGACAGGCGTGCAGGGATAGTTGAGATGTACACAAAAAAATACATTACCAAGGCAAAGAAAAACCAAACTGCTCAGATAAATGCACTGTAATTATTTGATCTAAGTGATACAACAGTAGAACAAACAAACCTGAAATCAATTGAGATAGAGAATGATGTGTCTCTTTAATAGAGACTTCATTAATTATTTGTTAACTCATTCGTGTGTGGCCCAACCCAGGAGACTATCCAGCAGCTGGAGGGCGCCCTGCGCAGCACCAAGGGAGAGATGTCCCGCCACCTGCGTGAGTACCAGGACCTGCTCAACGTCAAGATGGCCCTGGACATCGAGATTGCTGCTTACAGGTCAGACATGCAGCACCCCCCCATGCATCATCTCACAGTGCCTTTACATTATGTATGAAGAGGAGACCTGGACTCAAGAGTTCTGAAGATGTCTCTCCCTTTCTTTCCATTTATCTCCCTCTGTCTCTCTAACTCTCTCTCTTTCTCCCTATCTCTCTTTCTCCCTCTCTGGCTCTCTTGGTCTCTGTTTCTCCCTCTCTCTGTCTCTATCTATCTATCTATCTGTCTTCCCTCTCGTGGAATGCAGGAAGCTACTGGAGGGTGAGGAGTGCCGCCTGAGCACCGTGGGTGGGGCAATGCTGCAGTCCGGCTACTCCGGCATGTCCTACACCTCCCGTAGCTACGCCCTGAGCTCTTCTGCCCCCTACAGGAGGCGTGGCGCGAAGCCCGAGGACGAGGAAGAAGAGGCAGAGGACAAGGAGGAGGAGGAAGAGGAGGGAGAGGGAGAAGGAGAGGGAGAGGAGGAGGGAGATGAGGAAGATAAGGGAGAGGAGGGAGACGATCAGGAAGAGGGAGAGGATGAGGAGGGAGGTGATGATGATGAAGAGGGAGAGGATGAGCAGGAGGATGAGAAAGAGAAGCAGAAGGAGAAGGAGAAGGAGACGGAGAAGAAGAAGGGAGGACCAGCCAGCAAGAGCAGCAAGTAAAACTGCTCCTCATGATGTGACACCCTGTCCCTCTCCACCGTCACACTCGCTCACTCATACGCTCACTTGTACACTCACTCAGTCATACACTCATCCCAATCATATGGTGCACTCTCTCTGACCAAGTTCATGAGAAAATCCTTCTCTGTCACATGGACACACACACACACACACACACACACACACACACACACACACACACACACACACACACACACACACACACACACACACACACACACACACACACACACATGACACACACAGAGACATGCATGCATACAGAGCACTCACAAACACAAAACAGTCTTTTGTCTCACGTTTCTGGTTTTGCTTTTCGAATGGAGATGGCCTTGTAAACACAAGCTGAAAACTAGTCTTAGAAAGGGGCACTTCTCTATCTCCTTTGTGGTACAAGAGAGGAAACTACAGCAAGCTTCTTGAGCAGGTATGGAAAGTGATGTCTTGCCTATGTAGCACATAGAGGGATAGTACAGGGACCACAAAGAGACCTTTGAATGTTCAAATGGCTAGGAACAGAATGCCTTAAACAGATCACTTGAGGAGGTATTGAGGCACCAGTGTGCCCAGAGATACCCATTTACAATGTGCCATTATTGCCAATATAGCAGTGTGGATCAAACAACACTTGAAGGTGGTTGTGGGGTTTTCATTTGGTAGCCTATACGGCTGACCATACGTGCAGAGATCTGGTGCAAGAGGACCGAATTTAATGGTCCCAACTCTTAGGTGCTATCTGGTTTTCAACAACAAAAATAAGAATGGGAGATCATGTAAGCATGCAGTGTCATCAGAGAAGCACTTAATAATGCTTGTATAGTGAATGTTAAAGTGAAGAACCCAACAGAGATGCAAATCATCCCGTGGTTGGTGGAATAATCATAATTCAGATGAAACCCCTATCACCTCTGGCCACACAGCTTGTTACCACACCGTTGTGTTTGTGAAATTATTTATTTATCTGCCGCGTGAGAAAGATGGTAAATGTCTCATTGTACCATGTTTGTTTTCCTTTTCTCTCTTTTTTTTGATGCACAGCAAACATGCAGCCATGATTTTATTGGGTCCATTCCATATCAATCCATCTCTCTCCCTGCGATGGTCACAGCACGCCAAAAGTGGCAACTTGGAATTTCGAATGAAAATAGGCAAATAAAATAGATCTATAGTTTATTTGGAGGGCACAGACTTAGCATTTGAAGGCTGGTGTATTTTCGCAACAATGCTCCTGTGGAATGATAAAAAAAAAAAAAAATTAGAAAATTAAAAAAAACATTTGCTGCTATATATTGTCCTATACATTTTCTGTTTGAAAATGACTTCCTCTTGATTGATTCATTTGTCACTGAGCAGTATTTCAGTGTTGTCCTGAGATTTGTTCTTCTTTTCCTCCCCCTCTCTTTCTGTCGTCCCCTGGTCTCAGATCAGTGGTTGAAATGGTTTTACTCACCGCCCTATGGTAGACCAGCCGAACGGCACCCCCGTCACTGAGCCCCAGCCAGGTAGCCAGAGTATATGTGAATGTGTGTGCATGTGTCTCTCTTTCTCTGTGTGTGTGTGTTTGTGTGGTAGTCTGTCTCAGACAGGGTGACGGCTGGTGGCTCTCATGGTGTGGCAGGTGGTGGCGACGGTGACAGCACTCCATCCTCTCTGCTGGTGACAGCCAGACGAGAGGTGACGCTGTGGGGTCACCGTCTTATCGTTCTGCACCACAGTTAAGGGCTATTCAAAACCATTACCATCCCCTTTACCACTCCGTGGTTCAAGCCCAAATTCATAAGGTCAATGTGGACATGGAGATGAATGAGTGACAGAATAACACTACAGAGATACAGTGTGTGGCTGTGTTAAAAAAAAAAAGAGAGAGAAAAAACTTGTTATGGGATGAGTAAAAATAGCCATTGAGGACAGCTCATTTGTCTACAGATTTTGGCCAAATTCCTATAGGATCCTGTGGCAAATGGAATTTTTCTCTGAGTTATTCTTATGATCTCAGCAGGGAATCTGAGAAAGAGTGTCTATAATTTTTGAACGTTTCGGAAAAAGGGATTGGAAACACAGTGGAGGGAGCTTCCTTGTTCACATTTCACTCCCCCTGACTTTTACTGATAGGTGAATGAATCAAGAGCAAGTAGTTGCATGGCCTGATTCTTGGAGCTTGACAAATAGGAGAGGATGGGATAAATTTGCTTGTTGTGTCTAAAAAAAATGTAAATGCCTTAACCATGAACAAAAGCAGTCTTCACTTTGCATTGTCACATTTTGGAGGTGGTTCAGGAGTGCTGACACTTTACAGACCGTTCTGCTATACTACTGTGACTGTATGTGCTATGTCATACAGTGAAAGTCCTTCCAAAGCCAAATAAAGCCATTTATTAACCAACATTTTGTGTCTTGTATTCATTTTACTGTGCCATGTTAGGGGGATACATTTACACCTGGATACATTTACCTGGATACATTTACAACATATTTTCAAACCAGAGCAAATAACTATTTTCACAGAATAATGAAACTGATTAGAAGGAAAAAAAACCCTCTTAGGGTTTTTTTTAAAACCCTCTTAGAACATGCAGGAAGTAAAAAATCACAGAGGATATAAAGCACTCCATGTGTAAGGAAAACACTATTTGCATTATCAGGGAGCATTATGAATGACCTCAGTCCAGATGATTTCAAAGCAGAGGTATTCCTCTCCGCACCTGTGGGCTGTGATAGGGCATGGTCCATGATGGCCAAATGGAGGTATGGATGGATGGGAGAGATGCATGGCTGTTCCCCTACAGTAACCTGTACAGCTGTCGGGGTTAAGGCTTCATTATCTCCACCATGAGAGATCACATCAGGAAGGACAGCACAGTCATTTATAACAGACAAGAGATCAGAAGGTGACAGAATAAAAGATTAAGACATACACACATATCTTACTGAGCCACCGAGATGAAATAACTTTTTTCTCACAGGAAAGACTGACATTGAACTGCACTTATGACAATGACATATTAATGTTAATAATGAAATGCATTGCTTAGTTGCAATAATTAGATAAAATACACTTCTTAAATGCTCTTATGGGTCAAAATAATGTATTTCAAAGCAGCATTACCTCAGACAAGTGTACTTTTAGAGGACCATTCCTCTTTTGGTGAAAATTGAATTGATGCATTCTCCGGTCTCTCAGAGAATCCAACATGCCGTAAGTGCCAGGCAAAAGCAAGGTCAGTAAAGTTCTTGGCTGTCAGGCGTCCACTGCCACAATAATTCAGCTTTAAATAGAAATGTAATTACGGCCTTGAGGTGGCCCATCAACATGGCGTGATGAAGGAGGCTGGTAGGGCGGATGGTGGCAGGATTTATCGTTTTATCACTGCAAATCTTAGGGCTGGCTGAGAGATAGGCCTGATCAATTATGCATGCCTCTCCAAAACGGCAAACCTGCTGACGGCATCTCTCCCCATACGGCCAGACGAATCAAAGAGGTGGCTGCCTGCCACAGTCAGAGGGTGCTGGGTGGCTCACGCTGGCTCATTTTCTGCTTGTTTTCCCGATAAATCTGTCTGGTCTGGAGTGCTCCTCTTACAATTTTAATCTTTAAGACTTATGCCTGAGTGAGCAATACCACTGCCTGCCCCATCCCCATCCATACACCCACCCCTTAATGTTCTTAATGTTCTTCTTCTGAAAAGAAAACTCTTTCCTTAAACAAAACATTTCGGATGACAATTTGGTGTAAATTATTCAAGCTCTTGCTTTATTTATTCCTTGTCTGTCCTTAAAAAACTGCTGTTGAACTCAGTCACCCTGGGCAAAGATGTTTTGTGAACTAATAACTATACGAGAATTGGGACTGCTGACAACAAAGATATTTATTTAAGATTTTACAGAATACAACTAGAGAATTTATATCTAACACTCCACAAAATTACACTTTGAAATTAGAAAATTAAAAACTTTTAATATGCTCTTCAGTTACACATTCAATGAAATTGATAGCAGAGACTCAAAGGCATAACCTAAACAAACAAACAAAAACATAACCTGGATGCACAAATACTTATGAGATATTCCCTGGGAGCTTTATTTGGATTAGTTACTTAAACGTAATTTCATATTCAGTTCAACTGGTGATTGATTTAACAGCCCATAATACCATATTAGTTCTATTATGAAATTTATTTCATGCTATGAAAATATTCTATCATGCTCATGTTATACTCAATACTTCGCTCTCTCACTCTGTCTCTCTCCCTCATACTCCCCTCACCTACTGCTATATATAGACTTCTGCATTGCAGATGTCCCACAACCCAGAGCTGGAGCCCCGGAGTCCTGTGGAAGCTTACGGTTGGGCCTCACCCAAAATCTGCCACTTCATGGAACAGCCCATACCCCTCCCCTCCCTCGCAAGCAGCACCCCAGCATGACACAGCACACAGACAGAACCAGTACGCCATGACAACAGCAGAACCAAAACCGGTCCTCAGTCTGAGAAGGACAAAGCTCCCTCTGGTGGTAGTTTTTTTAGAATAAAGCTGTGCTCTATATTTTGTGCATGGTGCCAGGTAATCTTGAGTCACCTGTTAATAGTGTCTATCATACAGTACTATCATACTGTGGCTGTGACCTCTAAAAAGATAGACATATGTTGACAAGTCTAATTCAGCAGAACTAGGTGACTGGTCGTGGCCTGCTCCGACTGCCAACTCACTGATACAAGTCTGCCACTCTCACTTACACTAACGCTCACTCATTCACCTCTTCATTTGCCCTCTGATTTGCCTGCGGGCACATGCATCTGCATGCGGCTGGCATCATGCCCGTGCACTGCTATACAGGACAATCCGATTACGGGAGCCTGACACAGCACCGCGGTCCGGTTGTCCGGAGGAACGTGAGCCCTTTTCACATGAAGGAGAATCTGCAGACACCTTCAAAGTGGGCGGAAGGGGGGGGGCTTTTGTATGCAGAGTTGCTTGTATGGCTTTACCCATGTCAGCACAAGTCAGGTCCTCTGCGGGCCATAAATTGCCGCAAAAGAGTGGGGTGACCTATAGGGTCTCACAGCATTGGCTGAGCCCCTAGCTAGATTTACTGGAAAAGCAATTGCAGTGAACATAAGATTTACTCCTTGCCTGCATGCCTGCAGCACAAGATCTTGGAGTGTTACATAATGCACAAAACAGCTGAGACTGTGACTGCTGAACTGGGGTATGCACTTTGTCTTAAAACAGACCTTCACACACAATTTATGGCCAGTGACAAAGTCGTTATCACTGAAGGAGAGGTATTATTTGCTGTATTTTGGTACACTATGTCATTTGTTACAACTATGAAATTTGAGAGGACTAACATGGCTTGTTTAATACACACACCAAGACACTTCTGCCAAAGGATTTTATTTTGGCTGTGTTCCAGTACATGGCTAAGATTTGGACTCACAGCAAGGCTTAACTGAACAGATTAAAGAGCATTGTAAAATCAAACAGCTTAGTCATTCAACATTAGTCAATAAATAGTAGATAGACCTATCCCCTAGATTCACACGATAACCAATAAAGGGTTCACAACTAGAGTATGATAAAGGATGCTGATTTTCTATAAAATGCTGATATAATCCCCATGAACGCCCAGGCATTATTTCATCATTTCTGCCCGGATGTGTCATGGGCCATGGGCTATAATTCAACAAAACACAGAAGAGGGGAGGTGCCTGCTTGATAACTCCAGCTCATGAAGGCTGCGCTGATGGTGATCCTGTTTTTGCGCACAACAGTTGCTTTGACAGTGATTTTGTTTTTGTTGCTTTGATTCTTTGATTGGCCAGGCTTCTGGCAGAGCATGTAGCCTAGTACCGTGAGGGAGGACCGTCTCATATCCTGGGTAGGCCTAGGTGTGTTTGTGGCCACGGCCAGCCGCCAGCCAACTGTGCATTGTGTATCCTGCATCATGTTGTGCAATGTTAAATAGGCGTGGTGTTTGACTGGCCATGGTGGGAAATCCCTACAGCACAAGGAATTTACCACCTCTCCTGTGTAGGTTTATGTCTGAAAATAGGCCTAGGCCGATGAACAATTATGCAAGATGTGAGCAGAGATTCGTTGTTCCTCTAATGAGCAGTATAGCCTACCAGATTTCATGTGTTCCAGGATCATTTTGTCTTGTTTCTTGTGTTAAGCTCACAGATCAGCTCAAACTACCACAACACAATTATCAAGGCAGACCTTATGGGGTGCTGAGTGGGCCCACACACAGCCTTCCTGATGGGTAACAAAGGCTACATTCATATGTCATGTTACATATCTGAGTAGACCTATGTTCTTTATGACAGGGTTTTTCAACCTTTTTTGTGCCACGGCACACTTTTGACACTTAAAATGTCCCACGGCACACTAACAATACTGTATGAAGAAAAAATAAACATACCATAGCCTACAATTTCAAATAATACACAGATATGGCCTTATTATGGCTTCTATGCAAGACCTGCTCAATAAAACAAGCACCCTCTGTTTCATTTGTAGGTGACTATATCTAATTTAATTGTTGTTATGAACTGGATATGTGATGATTCTGTGAATACTGGATATGGGGCCCCCGTTGTACAATGCCTGCATACCACAAATAGTGCAATCAAACAATCAATGAGAGCATGTGGATATTAATTCTTTGAAGCAACAGTTGCTTTTCTGGACCAGTGAGTGACATTTGGGTAATTTTCTGCGGCACACCTGATGATCTCTCACGGCACACTAGTGTGCCTCGGCACAGTGGTTGAAAAACACTGCTTTATGAGACACATATAGCCTAGGTAGGCCTACAATCAAAATCTAATCTGAAATCCAGTAGGCCTAGTTTCGGCTCTAACCGCCTCTCCTAAAATCTCTAGATCCAGTCACTAGGAAAATCCAGTAGGCTAACCGGAATTGATTAGCCTATTCTCCGGATATTTGCTTTTTTTTTTAATGTAATTTTTCAATGAAATCTTGGTGGCAATTGTGTTAAAAATGGGAAGCATATCATCCTGCTAAAGTGAATAAAGACCCTGAGGTGTTCAGATCCATGGATGGAGTTATACCAGGGGTGTCAAACATAAGGCCCGGGGGCCAGATCAGGCCCGCCAGCAAGATTCAGGTGGCCCCCAGAGAAAAAAAAAAGATATTCACATCCAGTTGCGTAATAAGCAATATATGATATGATAAATTAACCATCCTCAAGAAGGAAGTAGCTGAAAAAACTGACATGGAAGTAGGGTATTTTAAGAGGAAAACAGTGGTATATGACAGCAGTACATGACTTGTACTAGTTTGCTCATAAGTGGGTATAGTAAAGAAGTATATCATCTATCAACACTCTTATACCCATGCAGAAGAATGATCATGACCACGACAATGACGGCCCCCGTGAGGTCTCATTCCAACAAGTCCGGCCCACTGATATGAGTTTGACAACCCTGAGTGAGAGGCCTAATGAAGAGTTTTGCTGTCATCTAGTGTCCGATTTTAGACACAAATAACGGAACACAATTTATTAGGTAGATTGACTAGAACTCGTCTCATGGTTCTGACTCTTAGTTCGGAAAGAAACCATTTGCATTATATTCTAATTTTAATTTTGTAATTCGTGGCTATTTTGTTCATTCCATTTTAGTCTACTTGTTAGCCTCTGTAGTTGATGGAACATACTCCCATGCGAGTAGGTGGGGCATGGTATGGACCAGTAGAGTAGTGGGCCGTCGAACGTGACGAGGATGTCAGTCAGTAAACTACAGCAGCTAGCTAGCCAGCTAGCATCTGCCTGAGTGTATGCTTCAGGGAATTCTGTAAAATATAGCCAACTTCGTTCGTTTTTGTGAACCCAACATTGGACTCTTTGTTGTGTGACAGACAGACAAGACAAAATGACAGAACTACGGCATCGCGGCACCACGGAGAACGAGTTACAGCATCAACAATCAGAGGACAAGGTAACAGTTAACACGATAGCCAGCTAGCTTACCTTGAATTTACTGTGTATGCCATAAGTCGAGTTAGCAGCTAGCTAATGTTAGCCAATGGATGTAAAATTAGTCATTAATTCGGGTTATTTTAAGCCCACGTCTGGACACAGTGGACAGCTCATACAATCGCTTTTTAGGTAAAATTGAAGGCATTGGAGTAATTGTTTACGTACACGACTTGTATTGTTTGAGCTAGTGGTCTACATACACTTTTGACTTTAGGGAACCTGTCCGCAGTCTTATAACGTTAAGTAGTCTTGGTGGGAGTGTTCTTATCGCGTTTGCAAGCAGGGTTGCTTTGCTAGCAATTAAATCATGCCTATGTAGCAATGGCTAGATTCAATTAAATGGATCGTGGACGTTTCCTGAGGAGCGACAGGCTTCTGTGCTTATCCAATATGAACCACTGGCCGTGAATTTTAAGTGGCTAACGTTAGTAAACTTATTAACGTTGGCGAATTACAATTTGTAAGCTGTCCCCACGGACGAACAGTCCGCAAAGTTGTCAACATACTCTCCTGTAGGCGAACCGGGTAGACCGCTCGAGGTGACTTGCTGCTATATTTAAAGTAGTTAACTATTATATGTGTCGTGTTCTGAAACCACGAAAATATATGTCTTAATTGGTTCAACCTGGTTGTATCACCAAAGATTTCAAGATGAAGGTTACTACTCTAAATATGAGAAGGGGCGTGTTTCTTGTGGTAAGTGACTTCACTAGTGAAGGCTGAGATGACATCCACTGTCGACCCAATGTTTATTCAGAGAATTTTTAAATAGTCTCTTGTTTACCTTAGCCACCACTTTACATCTGAAACTCTGAACCCACCTACCAATGTACTTACTGGTTTAACCAGTAGATATGTAACTAATCAGGCTGTCACTGATGTAGTATGTTATTGCATGAAGTAGTACTTCGAAGGCTGGACTGTCCAAAGATTGTCCTAGTCCACACATTTTTGAAAGTTGTGGGCAACAAGAGTAGCCTACAGATTTTGACATTCAAGTAAGCTCACTATCTTATTATTACAGTATTCTATCTTGAAGAGATTTTGAAGTTGACAGAATATGTTGTTTGTGGCATCTTGTACCGTGTTGGTTTTGAGTTTGTGGCAACTTTGAGTGAACACTTTCACCCCAGAAAGAAAGAGCTCTTTATGGGTGAGGAAAATGTTCAGCCAAATTAGTGCATCTGTCACACAGGGTTCTGTTTGGAGTTAATTCTGTTAGCAGCCTATGAAGAGCCATGCCTCTTGGGTGTACTAAAGCAGTTTTGCTTATCACTGAACTCACTGCCTAGTTGGGCTCTCAACGGGGCCCTCTGTTGCCTGGTGCAGTTGGTATGTAAACACACGTAGTAGGCTTATTTAGGTAGAGCTTATCAGGAGTGGACGGGGGATCATCATGCACAACAGGCACGTTGATCTTTATCAGTGTTTAGATGTTTCATAGTGAATAATCTGGACTATATGGGTTGTTGTCTTGGCAGTGTAGGAGTTTAAACCAACAGGGATGCAGTCGGATGCCTAAGCCCTGTGGTCATGCATTCATCACAGTTGACACTGACATGGCTATGGCTGTGACACAGCTTCTGCCCCACCAGCTGGACACTATGTTTTTGGCTCCCAAGGGCAATGAAGGACTGTGGGGCTAAAACAGTCAGAAGCTGATAATTTTCCAGGTGCTACACTGTCCAAAGTTCAGTCTTTGATTTCTTTTGAGAAGTGAGGAGATAGACAGCTGGTCTTCCCCTATCGAGGTATGTTGCTGGAACAGGGTAGGAGATTTTTAGAAAACTTCAGCATCAACATCAGATAGTGCAGAGACAGCCTAGCCTAGAAATGTGTGTCAAATGAGTTTAAATACACTATCTACTCCACCATCAGTTGTGCAGTTTAAGCAGTCAGGTCTGATCCATGTCCAATTTGACTCAGAAAATAGGGCATGTCTTGCAACATCAAGCACTTGAGGATTCCTACACATGAACGATGCCTTCAGTGGAAAATGTGTGTGTCTTACATATCAAAGTTGATTTGATGTTTTCCAGTACCTGTCAAAGCAACAGATGGACAGTCACCAGTATCCCTCAATGACTCATGCTTAAGGGCACAATAGACGGACAAGGAAACAGACATGACATCCCTCGTCCAAACTGATCAGTGGGAGGACAATGCTAGGCCTCACATTGTTTCTCACACACGACGCTTGCCTTGCCTTGCCACGCGCTGCGCATGTGTGCACAGACTGACTATTCCCAATGACAGGAAGCCCATAAGGATCCCCTCAGTTCCTGGAGTGCTATTTGTGGTTTGAGGAGAGCGGAGTGAGTATGGGGGAGGTCTATTTTTAACTTGGGCATCCTGAGTGACAGGATGTGGTCTCCATGGCAACCACTGAGCCTGGAGGTCCCATCAGTCTGATTGAGTGTGTGTGTGGGTGTTTATGTGTTTATATAGCACTATTGGAGGGGGGAGAGAGAGAGAATTTAAAATCTGGGCTGTGCTTGAGAGGGTATAATTTGTAATAGGGGGGCAAAATCCAAGACAGATCTTACAGGAGTGAAAAATAGACAGCAAGGCAGAAGAAGCATGACTGAGATGAAAGCGAGAGGAGATGTGGAAGACGAAGAGAGAAAAGGAGAAATTAAATGAGGGATGTAGCAGCTGCACATGACTGCTTTTCTCTCTGATGACACAGTTAGGCGGTTGCCATGGAGACAGAGACAGAGACAGGGTCATCTGGATTCATGCCATCAGTCTCTGTGGAGCAGACCATTTTAAATGGACCCCAGCACCATCAACACATTTAAAATAAAGCACCATCAGATCCAGGGGACTGAGGCGGGAAATGTAAATGTAAATAATATTTTAACTTTACCATTTTGCTGGGGTGATGGTATCAGAGGGAGCTTGAAAATTCCCCACCTCTAAAGTGGGGAATGACAGCAAAAAAGTTAATGAATGCAATATGTTTTAGTAATTACAATCAGCATCATTTTTTGCAAGGTCGTTTCCTCCTTCCCACTCTATTTTTAGGCCTCCTCTCAGATTGAATCAAGCGACCAGTCGATCCCTAATCTCACGCATATATTAAGCACTGCATTAATGCTCATGTGCGGTTTCCTCAGGTGTAAACCTTTCATCTAATAGCACATCTCTACTAATTGCTTTTCATTTCAGCCTCAGTTGGTGAGGCTGTGCATTTATTAGTTTCAGAGCCTGATAGATTTGTTGGACAGTTGAGATGCAACTCAACTTGAGTGGCTTATGTATTTGTAGAGGTGTCTAAGTGACACTCTTATTTGTCAGTCATTATGAGTGTATATTTCCCAAACTCTCCAGTACTGTGACAATAGCACTAAATGATTTGGTTGGCATGTCTTCTCTCTGTGCAGGGCTCAGACACAGAAGGACGGGCTGATGGTGCGTCAGACTCTGAGACCAAAGCCGATGCGGGCATGCCTGAGGTCCCCGCTCCTGCTGACGACACACCGGAGGTCCTCAACAAGGCCCTGTCAGGACTGTCGTCAAGGTGATGCCTTACATTACATTTACATTTATTAATTTATCCAAAGTGACTTACATATCAATTGTATTACGAGGGCCATTGTCACTGGAGCAACTCAGGGTTAAGTGCCTTGCTCAAGGGCACAATAGTGGAGGGCAGGAGCTGAACCCACAACTTTTCAGCCTGCTGCATGCTAGCCCAGCTCCTTAGCCACTATGCTATCACCGCCCCACCAATGCAAATACGTGGCACCTCCGAGTGGTGTGTCACTGCTCATGAAGAGTGTGTGTGTGTGTGTGTGTGTGTGTGTGTTCCCTCAAGTGAATTGGGTGTGAAATTACATGCTATGTCCTCTATGAAATGTTGCTGTTATTTATATGAAATATGGCAGACTTGGTGTGTTGTGTGATATGTATCTATCAGGCCTGACTCTGCTTTAAACTGACCTGCTGTTTTTCTGCTGCTGGGGTGTTGATTATCTGCTCATTATGTTGAAATACTGCTCATCGTACTGAGCCTGAGTGCACACACACACACACACACACACACACCTCACCCGACGGCAGCGCTTGATAAATGGAGCCATCTCTCATTGAGCTGTCTCTTCTCTTCCCTTCTATCGCTCTCCGTTTCTTATTCCCTCCATCTTATCTGTTAGTCTCCACCTCTGCCTGTGCTCTGTCCACCCCTTGAAGTCTCTATTTCTCCCTTCTCTCCTATTTGTATGCCACTCTGTCCTCTCGCTCGATGTCCGCCTCCCTCTCCTTTTCTCCGCTGCTGTTATTTTGTGCCTTTCTTTCACTCCTTCTCTGTAAGGGGTGATGATACATGGCGGAGCAACTTTTTGAGCAGTGTTACTTGACAGTTGTGTGACCGGTTCTTGTTTATGTTTGGGTGATTGTAACAAATTACCCACTGATTAAAGATCTCCAGAAAAAAAAAAAGTGTCTAAACATCACTCAGTAACGTTGCCTGACAATATTGCTCAAATGCTGTTTAAAAGACTCATCTGTTTAACTTGTATCTAACTGATTAATTCTTACAGAGTAGTGATTTGTAAGTGTATGGCTATTATTATTACTGTTTAATGTCATTTAGCCTATTACTCCTTTATTTAGGCTAATAATGTTAATGTAATGTTTATTGGTGTCACTTTGGACAAAAGTATCTGATAAGAACTATAAACATAAACCTAAACAAACAGTTGATCTGTTTGGCCCAACTCCCTCCTCTGTGTTTTTCTCTCTGTGTGTCCTTAGATGGAGGAACTGGTGGGTGCGGGGCATCCTGACTCTGGCTATGATATCCTTTTTCTTCTTCATCATCTACCTGGGCCCCATGGTGCTGATGATGATTGTGAGTGACCGCAGGCGCCCTGCACTCTCTCACACACAGGGAGGGAGGGTCATTAACCATGGCAGCATGGCCTTTGGCTGCTCCATGAAAAACAACCTAATTATCAGCCCACGCCTGATTAGTAGTCATGTGTAATTATTCTGTGCTGTAAGGGTGATGCATATTGGCAACAAAGAGTAGTGAATGGTTTCTGTAGTGCAAGGAATGATGAAAGCTGTGGATGCTGAGTATTTATTGTGGCTACTGAATACCATGACATTATAGTGACTATTTTTGTTGGTGTTAAAAATGCATTGTGAGCATTTGACATAGTCACAGTTCAGGTTTACTCGGGTTCCTACAAGATCAGGGGTACAGTTAGGCACGCATCGATGACTCACTGTCAGCTCTGCAATGTCAGACTAATCAATTAGAGCAGAATGAAAAAAAAACATTCACCCACACATATTAACAGACATTCTCTCTCTCTCTCTCTCTCTCTCTCTCTCTCTCTCTCTCACTCTCTCACAGTCTCCCTCTCATGTTTTCCCTCCCCCCTGGTGTGTAAAAGGCTGTGCCAGTGTGAAGATGGCGGTGTGATTGAGCTGCTCACTGGGCCATGACTAGAGGCCGCAAGAGAAGGAATCTGTTCTCTGTGTCACATGATGCTCTTTGCAGTCCAGTCAAACTGACCCCCTCAGTCACCATTAGACCAGCCTGAAATGGAACCTCTACCTCCGAGTTGTCTGTCTGTCTGTCTTAATTTATCCTATGTAGTGCTTAAGAAAAAAGCTATGGATTGATAATTAATTACTCTCCTTCAGTTAGTTACAGCCCTATAAATCTTTTGAAATTGAAACATCTGGATATTTGCACATGTTGCATCTTGATTGCAGCTAATTATTCAGTAAACATCTGAACATTTGGATGCATTGTTTAGGTTAGATATACAACTGCACTTCTTCTTCGTCCTCTTCTCTGTAGTGAATAGTTAAAATCACTTGGAAAACTCATTGTGTCTTTCCAGCATGGTGTGTGTGACCCACATAACACTGTGTTCCCTGTGCAGGTGCTGTGTGTCCAGATCAAATGCTTTCAGGAGATCATCACCATCGGCTACAGCGTGTACCACTCCTACCACCTGCCTTGGTTCAGGACGCTCAGCTGGTGAGGCCTCACCTTCTGTCGTCTCTTCACACCCAGCATCCCTCTTTCTCTCTCTCTCTCTCTCTCTCTCTCTTTTTTTTCATTCTCTCTCTCTCTCTCTCTATCTCTCTTTCTCTTTCTCTTTTTCACACACTCCCTCTCTGTCTGGGTCTCTCTCCGTCTGACCTCTGTGCCGTCCTCTCACACTGGGGTCACAAGAGGGCTGGTCTGCTGAGGCTCTGTTGGAGTGTAAAGAAATAACAGTAGCAAGGCTATGGTCACATGTTCACACTCTCCAGGCAGTTTCTGACAGGGTTGGGTTGTGGTATGAAGAACACTATAGTCAGTTTTCATATAAATGATGTAAGGGTTACACAGATAAAAATAGTGTTTTCTTCATGTTTATAATCATCATGTTTATAATTTTCCTCTTCACTCAGCTGCCTCTGTTTCCCCCAGTAAAAAGGTAATGCACATAGGATATAAATGTCCTCCAGATGTGTAGAATTGGTCTTCCCCTAGCTGTTGAGTGCTTCAACCCTTTGACAACTTAATTGAAATGTTAATTGTAGGAATTCCTTCAGAATTAGAACCATCCCTGTAGGCTACGCAGCCACTCTCTAGAAATGTCTAGCAGGTTTGAAGTTATACCTAAAGAATTGAAGTTGTTGTGTGGTGCCATACACTGTGTATATGTGCTGTGCTCACACACACACACACATGACGTGTGAGCACACAAAGTGACCGAACATGTTGTTGAACAGCCACCTGTGATCTTAGTGGCCCATTCGAACGGGCGGCTGCTGACGTCTGACTCCCACCCCCCCTGACAGGTACTTCCTGTTGTGCGTGAACTACTTCTTCTACGGTGAGACGGTGACGGACTACTTCTTCACACTGGTGCAGCGCGAGATGCCGCTGCGCATCCTCAGCAAGTATCACCGCTTCATCTCCTTCGCCCTCTACCTCACTGGTGAGCCCTGCCAGTGGACTATTCACAAGCACACCACACGTGATGCACTAATACATACACACACACACACACACACACACACGCACACACAAGCACACATGCACACATGCACACACACACACACACACACACACACACACATGCACACATCCATGGTATTCATGGTAAACTCCATGGTTATTTATAGCACCTATCTACAGAGATTCTGCCAGAAAACTGACACTCAGTGGCAAAATCAGAACTCAGACCTTATTTGGCTAAAAGCATAGCATTTTGCTCAGTATTCAAGGATGTGATTAGTGCATCAATTCTGTTTTCCCTAATGGAATGACAAAGCTATGTCTTAAGAGACTAAGCTTTTAGAAACAGCTTAAATAGCGTAAGTTCAGTGTAGCCGTTCTAGAGTGTGTTAAGAGTGTTTGATGTTATCTTTTGTGTGCTGAGGCAGTGTATGGAGGGGGGTGGAGCAGGATGCGGTCAGCTGCTCTGCTCTGCTGAGCGGTGTGTGTGTGTGTGTGTGTGTGTGTGTGTGTGTGTGTTTGAGCACGGGTACACGACTCTGTCTGAAACCTCAGGAGGCTGCGTCTCAAACCCGCCCTTCTCTCGGTTTCCTCCCTTCTGCAGATTTCCTGCTGTCTCAGATCCTGCTGTCTCAGGCCTCGTGCTCCCCTCACCTGTCTCCCCTTTCTGTCAGCCTGTCTCACTCCTCTCCAGTCCCTCACTCATGTCTCACTTCACTCACTCCATTTTGAAAGATCTAGGTGTCAGTCAGTGTGCCAGACATGTCTCTCCATTCACTCCAGCACTTACTTACGAATGGGTCATTCTGTGTCAAATCAGATAAGGTTGTTGCTGCACCGTCTCAGATTTTGTTCAAACCTTGTCTATATCAAGAATGGGTTCCAAAACCAAGGCCTATAAAATATTTCTGTTCAAATCCTATGTCTTCATATAATTTTCAGTCCCTGAAACTACCTGTTTTACAGCCTGAAAACCACATGGTCTGGTAAGCCTCCATAACAAGGCATTTCTGAGAGTGTAAAAATGATACAACATCAAGGGTGAAAACATTGGAGTTTAACAAAAATAGGTCTTAGTTTTAGGACCTAAATATTAGGTAGGCAAACTTTGAGTAAAATCTGAGGCGGTGTAGCAACCATTTTCCTGGATTTTGTCTGATTTGACACGGAATTACTCTAATACAAATAGAAAACCTAAATTAGTTAGTTATCTAACTCCTTTTTTACATCCATTCCCTGTAATTCCGACAGACATCTAGATGTGCTATGATCTCAAATCTGAACGCATAATGACTGAGTGATCCTAGCTAGTCTAAGATGTCAAATTTGGGCTCTGTTTGGAGTTCTTTTGTCTCTGCCTCATCCTGCTAATGTCCCAGTCTATAGTTCCCTCCTGCAGCTCTCTGTAATGTGCAGTGAAGGCTGCTCTAAGCCAGCCAATTGCTGCTGTTACGGTAATGATGCTGTCAGGACATACAGGCAGTTTGTTCTTCTAAAAGAGCCGCGCTGATTAATTTCCTGTCTCAGCTTTCTCTGCCCATTGCTGGTGTTATTGCGCTTGTGTAATTGAGTGGAGAGAAGTTTTTTTTATGGTTCTTTCCGTATAGAGGTGTGTGTGTGTGTGTGTGTGTGTGTGTGTGTGCATGTGCGTGCGTGCGTGTGCATATAAAGTGGTGATATCAAGGATAAACACAAGGCTTGGTTTTTCTGTCATCTGGACCGGATGGTTGGAGAGATGTCATCTGGATGAGGAAAGGATTCTTGGCTTTTATAAGCTGCTTTGTCTTGGGATTTGTATCTACTGCCACACAGTGATCTGTCCTTTAGCGAGACGGTGGGGGAGATTTTTTTCTCCCTTAATGCAGAACGGCCACAGCTGGTTCATTTGTCTTGCTAAAAGCTCTGCTTACATTCTCTGAGGTGTAGAGATCCTATGTCTGAACAAGAGTCATTTTATTCTGCATTTGTTGATAAATGATACTGGAATGCTGGTACGATAATACATATGGAGCAGATTACACTATTAATATAATACATATGGAATACAATACATATGGAGCAGATTACACTATTAATATAATACACGTGGAGCAGATTACACTATTAATATAATACATGTGGAGCAGATTACACTGGAGCAGATTACACTATTAATATAATACATGTGGAGCAGATTACACTATTAATATAATACATGTGGAGCAGATTACACTATTAACTGATTGATGGCTGTAGTGTTGATGCACAGTGAACACTGGTTTAGAAATGAGTGCTACAGGGATGAGTCAGTAGTTCATACTGGGAAGTATGACACCGGTGTTACATCTATGACCTTTTACACACTTAGACATTCCTGCTGAGCGACACTGTTTTCTTGTAGCTTAGCTACAGTAACTTTGTAACCTTCATATAAAGTTGTTTGGACGTGCTGTGCCAGATTTGATAAACAAAGCCAATCTAGGATAAGACTGTCAGTTTAAGTGATCCAGTTCTCCTAAACCAAGTGCATCTTTCCCCATCTCTATTCCAGGCTTTTGCATGTTTGTGCTGAGCCTGGTGAAGAAGCACTACCGCCTGCAGTTCTACATGGTGAGTGGTGGATGCTGCTGCGTTATTGATGGTGCTCATAATAGCACACACACACTCTCTCTCACACACACACACACACACACACACACAGGGCTTGGCTCTGGCCCAGGAGCTGCAGGCCCGCCATCATGCAGTGAAGGCCCTGTAAACCAGGACAGGAGCATACTGAGATAAAAAACACAAACATACGCACTGACTTTGACCTTCCGTCTTGCATGCACAGCCCACACGTAAGTTGTACAAGTGCAGGTTTCTCGATCAATTTCACAGACCCTTTAATACCTGAACTTGTGCTTTTAATTGCACACACACGCTACATGTCACAGTAAACTTTTCAAATGTATATATAGCAGGTACTAGAGCCCACTTATTCACATGATTGCCCCTTATTTTGCATTGTTTCACATTGACTATATGCCCTTGTCACTGTGTCCCAATTCTTTGGTATGTGATTCACCTTTCTCTTGAGGAAGGAAAAGATTTTGACACCATTGTTAACACTCTGCCTCTTCCTCCCTCCTCTCTTCCTCTCTCCCGCCTCCCCTTCTTCCATTTTTAACCGCCAGTTTGGCTGGACTCACGTGACCCTGCTGATTGTGGTTACCCAGTCTCACCTCATCATTCATAACCTCTTCGAGGGAATGATCTGGTAAAGTCCTCATTTCACCCTCTAACGCACACCTGCATAGATAGTCGTATTGGTTATAATGGATAAATGTGCTCCTGGTGTATATGTTATATGAAAACAAATCACATCACTCGGTCAGATCGATTGTATGATCTCTCCATTTGAATGGTTGACCAGGCTAGTAGAGTTATCAGAGTAGCAATTTGCTCTTTTGTGGTGTTCTGCTCTGGTGATTCCTGTTGTAACTCCTCTCTTGTCCTCTTCCTTCCAGGTTTATTGTGCCAATCTCCTGCGTCATCTGTAACGACATCATGGCCTACATGTTTGGCTTCTTCTTCGGACGCACACCGCTTATCAAGGTAGAGGAATGATCTGGGCTCTGTGCATGGCTCACACAAACCTGATTAATGTCTGACTATTGTCAGTCCTGATGTCTGGTAAAGATGTGCGCTTTTATCTGTACCCTCCACTGGCTTATCAGGGCTTATTGTTGACTCACTCTCCTTGTTTCTCTCTCTCTCTTTCTTTCCTAGCTGTCTCCCAAGAAGACGTGGGAGGGTTTCATTGGAGGCTTCTTTGCCACTGTTGTGTTTGGGATTCTGGTAAGCAGCAAAGGCCTCAGAGACGATAGTACGTCAGACTGCGAGAGACACTGCCCTCCACTCCCACACAGTGCCGTTCACTATATACCGTTTTTCACCAGAAAAAGCTCCACTACACAACGGTGAAGAACAACAGAGGGCTAGTTAGACCACACACAGAGTAGAATAGGGAATATTTACATAGAGTAATGAAAACATTTCAGTCAATTTGCAGGAACAAGTAGCAAGTCATGTCGGGTTTCCCTTGCTAACTAAAATGTAAATTATTTGGATGTGTTATTACATTCTAGCTGAATGTGCCTGATAAACAAAGTCTAATTGTTCTCTATAGATTTTGTGAGAGTGCCTGGAATCGATATAAAACAAATTAAGAAGTAATTTGTTCTTGTTTCTTAAAAGCAAGTAAGAAGAAGAAGAAAAATGATATATTTTCTATGTTGTGTCTCCTCTTGCCTTTGGCTTTCCTATGTGATAGCGGATTACAGTTACTTTGTCTCCTATTGCCTCTAGCTTTCCTATGTGATGGCGGGTTGTAGTTACTTTGTGTGTCCGGTGGAGTTCAACAATGACACCAACAGCTTCACAGTGGACTGCATTCCCTCTGAGCTGTTCCAGCTGCAGGACTACACCCTCCCCACTGTCCTGGAGTCCATCACTGGCTGGGTACGGAGTCCTGATACAGCCCCCATACACCATACTTATGCTACATACATGATCTAAGTAGTATACCGGTATTTTCACTGGTTTGCAGTCCTGTTGATTTAGTTTGTTGTCACAGCACGAAAAAACTTTTTCTTATTTTTCTCAGTGAGATATCTACTAGTTATTATTTACTTCCTGAGGTGATATTTTGCCAGAAAGATCTAAAACCATACTTATACATTTTGAATGAATCCTTTCACCTGTCAATATTTTCAAACCACATATCTCCCTTATAATCATCTTCTTGTCTCCAAGGACGTAAGAGTTTGACGAGATGTTCTAAAGTCCTGTTTGTGTGATGAACTAACGAGCCTCGTTTCTCTCTCCACAGTCCACTGTGCGTATGTACCCGTTCCAGATCCACACCATCGCCCTGTCCAGCTTCGCCTCCATCATGGGACCCTTCGGAGGCTTCTTTGCCAGCGGCTTCAAAAGGGCCTTCAAGATCAAGGTGGGTGATCTCTCCTTCATCTCCAGGAAGTCCTTGGGCCACCCTGTAGAAGTCGAGCACTTACAAGTGACTTTATTTTTCCGCTCCAGTCCCAGTTCACTGCCACAGCATACCTCTTAATCCAATCTAGGTACTCTTAAGAGATCTACTCCCTACTACTTAGTCCTAACCCTAAAACGCATGGCCCCAGTGGACAGATGTTCCCCTTTGATTCGATAAGTTGAGTCAGGTGTAGTGTAGTGTAACCTGATTACTGTTGGCCTGGAAGTCAACTCTGCTGCTCTGTGGATTTCCAGTTGGAGGATTGGGCACACCGGTGTTGCCTGTGCTCTTTCCCAGAACTCCTCTGTAGGGAGTAGGGACTGTCCCAGTTAGCTCTCGCACTGAGCCCTATGTATGTGTGACTGTATGTCTGTGTGTATGTGTGTGTGTCTGCCTGTCTGTCTGTCTGAGTCTGTGTGTCTGTGTCTGTGTCTGCGTCTGTGTGTCTGCTTGTCTGAGTGTCTGTGTCTGTCTGTCTGAGGCTGTGTGTGTGTCTGTCTGTCTGTCTGTCTGAGTGTGTGTGTGTGTGTGTCTGCCTGCGCACTCCTATCCCAGTAACCAACTTCAGCGATTCCCGCCTGTCCCACCCTCTCTGCTTTCCTGCAGGACTTTGCCAACACGATCCCAGGCCACGGTGGCATCATGGACCGCTTCGACTGCCAGTACCTCATGGCCACGTTCGTCAACGTCTACATCGCCAGCTTTATCAGGTACCACTGGTGTCACTGATGCTCATGATGGGCTTATAATGACATGTCAGTTAGGGGATTATCAGGTGAATGAATGAATCAGGTCAATGAATGAATTATGTGAATTAATGAATGAATGAGTGAATGATCAGGTGAATGAATGAATGGATAAATAAATAAATGAATGAATGTGTGAATCAGGTGAGTGAATGAATCAGATGAGTGAATAGAAGAGGTAAGTGGATGGATCCTGACCGCATCTCTCCCTTTGGTTCCGTCTCTCTCCCCCCAGGGGACCCAATCCCACCAAAGTGATCCAGCAGCTGCTGGCCCTGCGCCTGGACCAGCAGCTCTACATCTTCAACTCGCTCAAGACCCACCTCACAGAGAAGGGCCTGCTGCCTGCCGGGGAGGAGGTGGCCTAGGAGGCCCAGGAGGTGCCCTCTCGCCTCAGGGTGGATGGGGGAGGAGGGCGGAGGAGATCATGAACACAAACGAAGAGAGAGGCAGACAAGTCTGACCAACACCCCCTAAAACCAACCCTTAACTAAAGCCTTTGGGTCATTCCATTTAGTGTGTGTGTCTGTGTGTGTGTCTGTGTGTGTGTGTGTGTGTGTGTGTGTGTGTGTGTGTATGTGTGTATGTGTGTGTCTGTGTGTATGTGTGTGGCTGGCTGGCTGTCAGGAGACCCATGTGGTCACGCCTCCGTCTCTGAATGTGTTGTCTGAATGTCTATGTTGTTTGTCAGTGTTTCTTTGGTTATTTGTCAGTGTTTCTTTGGCTTGTCACTGTATATTTTTGTGTTGATGTTTCTTCCATATGTCAGGTAGAGCACAGTATATAACTACAGTGCAAAGTGCACAAAACACGCGCGCTCCTGAAGTCAGCTATACATTTCCACACGTATACAGTTACAGAACAATATAATATACTCCTCCTATGTGTGAAATATTTTATGGTACATTGCTTTTATTTTTTACCTTTGTTTTAATGCACTGCTCCACAAGCCCACACCTTCACTGTCTTTGTTCAAATTTTATTTGCTTTGTGCTCCATTTTTTTGTTGTTGATGTCAAATTTTTTGTTGTTGATGTATTAGTTTGGTCAGGGATTTTAGAATCCAGTATTTTCTGTCCGTTTGGTGAGCTAACTGTCAAACCTCTTGACCTCTGTGACTCCCTGTTACTCTCTTTCTGTCTTGTCTTTCACACAGTGCTAAGAGGTCCTAGTCATGTCTGTAGAAGAGCATCACGTAGCTTCTAGTGAGAGGTTGCGTTCATTCGGTTCATTCGGTCCATTCGGTCCATTCGAGGTTGCGTTCCTTCAGGCTGTAGCAGATTCACTAAGCTTTGGAGTCATGGTGGATGAGCATAGATTGGTTAATGTTATTAAGTAGCATAATGGAAGTGTTGTGCCATGCTGTGCTGATGGACAGTGCTTCTTTCTGGAGCACTGATGCAGTGTTAGACCATTGAGCGAACACCAACTGACATGAACAACACATAACTTGATGGAAATCTCGTCCTGACATGGGGGTTTTCTCATCTGTCTCCCTTCCTTCCTCCCTCCCTCCAGTCGTAGCCCCACCTTCTAATTAATTTTGTGAAGGAACGATAGCAGGATGGTCTCTCCCATTCCTCCATCCTCCTATTGTTCCTTCACAAAATTAATTAGAAGGAGGGGCTAAGACTGGAGGGAGGGAGGGAGGATAGACAAAAAGACAGATGAGAAAACCCTATCGTTATGTTTTATGGAGGTGTCTTGCGTAGCATGTATCAGGGATGTAGCGGTGGAAAAACATCCACGTCTGTTGCTGCGGTGTTACAGATTTGCAGATGACTCTGTGCTGACCAGATTCAGGGATGCTCTCAGTCGTGAGATGGAACTTGAATGTAAAGAGGGAGATGACGTTTGCGGCCCTGGCCCTGTACTCAGACTCAGGGGTCATGACCCCGAGTTATATCTAGTGTTGTATCTGCAGTTAAGCTTCCCTTGTATCAGATGCTTGTAAGTGTTAGCGAACTTGCCTGTCATTTCATTCATATTTATTACGAGTGAAGATCTATTTCTACTGATCCATTCAGAAAGAATAGTGTATGTCATTAAAATGTCTTGTTTACATTAGATATTTTTAGTTCATGGGTCGATTTATTTTTTATTTTTATTTTTTAAATTAGGATAGCTAACAGACAGTTACTACAGACTACCTAATATATATACTTATTTATATATGTGATGGGTGAAACCAAGAGACATGTATATGGCGTTGAAAATTGCTTCAGCCTCTCTGTAGCTGTATAGCATGTGCTATAAATGTGTTAGCTGAGCTGAATAAGATTATGTCGCCATCATATGTTCTGTACATTTCTGAAGGGACCATTCTCCAAACTATCCAGAGGCCCTGTGAATCCAGCCCATGGAAATCGGATGGCTTGAATGCGATTCAGAAGCCCCCAGGTTCACACGCTGTCTTAATGACCCACTGTGATCCTATGCCATGTTAAAGGGATGATTGTCTCAGCGTGAACCAAACGTGATCTTAAAAAATGATCCCCACAAATTTCACTGCCATACGATTAGTCTATTTTTACAGCTAGTATTAGGATCCACTGCCACTTAACAAAATGGAACCATCCAGCATGTATCCTCTGTGTACTAGGTCTCAAAAGCTATTTACCACTGCCCCAACTAACTTCAGTCATCAGTCATGTTTGCCAGACCAGTCTGTTGAGCAGGTGTTTTATGGGGTTTGTTGATCTGGATGAGATTTTGTGTGAGAATGCTGCATGCTCACTCATTTGCCTCAGTTGTCAGTGAAACGGAAAGAGTTGCAGTTACACATTTAAGCCAGAGCTTGTAGCTAATGCTGATGTGTAGCCAATGCTTTGACTCAAGAGAGGAGACGGTAAAAAAAAAGAAATGTGGCTTTGTCTTTTCTGTTAGTGCAACAAGGCTATTAACATCAAGAGGCAGCTTTTTGACTCAGGATTGTTCCCTGATTTAAGAGATGGGCAACGTGAGGTGTTGAAAATAGGTGTCATAGGACAGTTTCCCCAGAATCTGTATTTTGTTGTTACGAATTTGTTTAGTTATTTTTGTATAGGTATGATGACTGGGATTCATCTTTCCCTCCCAAAACAGCAAGCCATAACTTAGCAAGGGTTGGTTGTGAGACGTTTTGTATGTCCAAGAATGATTCTGCCAAATAATCCAAGTCGGGGGATATTATTTCACATGCTAAGAACACAATTAATTTGTTTATTAATTGTTCATTTTCTGCCACCTAGATTATGAAGACGTACTATGGCTAACAAAGGGTAAGCGCCTTGATCATGGCCATCTCTCTCGCAACTCATGTGCTTGGCAAGTCTAGGACGGTCATATTGCTTAGCAGGGCGGCCACAACGCTACAGGTGCGCACAGAAAAAGGCCTGGTTATTTTACTCACTGGTGTACCCCACTGCCATTCATACTGTATTTACAGAGAAAATATCAAATGTTTGTTCTTATTTCAATATTATGTTGATTATTAAGGTGTTATGTGCTCTTTTCTTTTTTGTAAACCTTTAAATGGTGTAAGGAAATCAACATGTTATTTGTGATTATATTAAATGGGTTTTTAAATATGATGGTGCAGAGATTTTTTTTCTTTTTCAGATTGTGTGGCTTATTTGTTCATTGGTAATTTTGTTGCTATTTGCATTTTGTTGGGCAAAATTGTATAGCAGAATATATAGAATATACTATAGAGAAATATTTATATGTCCTTGTATAAAGTTATTGCTTTTCTGTTTGTGGTTATACTGTATGTCTAAGTTGAGTAATTTTTTGTGTTTTTGCAACTCTGTGATTTGTGCCACCTTTGTCAAAGTGCTATTCGGTAGCAGTGTCATGGATTAATAAAATAGAACTTTTGATGTAAGTTCATGCTACTTAAAATGGCAAGTAAATACTTGAGGGTCACCGATATATAGGCAAACTTTAGTAGGAATTGATATGACACTGATGGTTTGGGAGCTGATAGCAGTGGTTTACCCATAGATCCCCACTAGGAGGCAATCTTGCATCCAGAGAGACTACTTACTACAGCATCCAGCAGCACCGCCATAGAGAGCTGACATGGTGGTTCAGTCCCTGCAGATATCTTTATGGACACGTTCCCCATCGTAGTGTTGTATGTGTTCTGAGGTACACTGTCTTCTGCTTGCTGGAAGTGTTTATACCTGAGTATTTAGCCCACAGGTATTGCTTCAGATGTTTTCAGTTAATTTGAACAAGTGAAATATTCCATCATGCGTTCTCTGCTTTGGGTTAGACTTAACATCGGTTGCCTTTGTGAGGGGGTGATCATTTCTGTTTTACACATTAAACATTATAATTATTCTCATTATTATCATTATTATTATTATTGCTGTTTATTATTATTATTATTATTATTATTATTATTATTATGCACATTGTGTAAACTGTGCTTTCCCCTGCAGTACACTTTTTTTCAGTCGTTATTTGCCATTAAAAGGAAAGCTAAATATGTTTCTATGGCCATGTCATTTTTTCTTCCTCTTTCTCTATAGACTCTATTGACTTCCTTTTTCCCCCTGTTTGACAGGGCTTCTCTTTCTAATCTTGATGAAAAAGGCCTCATGATGTTGGTTCTGTGTAAATCTGATCTTCATGTAAAGATACTGTCTGGCACATGGGGAGACAAGTCTCAAAAAGCCTGTCCCTCTGACCCTCTAAAATGTTGTATGGTCATTTGCAGTAGCGCTGGCAGGGTTGAAGGTTTTTTGCTGAGTCTTTACCCCTGTGTTGAAATTCTGTGGCTGTACAGTTTGCAGCATCTCATTTCCATGTAGAGAAATGTGAAAGGGCGCCCTGAACGTCAGTCACTTCCTCGTTTTGAAAGACCGAATTACCGGGGGG
Organism: Alosa alosa; assembly: GCF_017589495.1. Classification (NCBI taxonomy): domain Eukaryota; kingdom Metazoa; phylum Chordata; class Actinopteri; order Clupeiformes; family Clupeidae; genus Alosa; species Alosa alosa. The sequence goes on along the minus strand of NC_063193.1, from coordinate 14,678,208 downwards.
GTGTTTGATTATATCATGACACCAGTGCACTTACAGAGTTTATACATGTTTATTGCTTCATGTCTGTAATCCTTGCCTGTTAAAGAGGCACTGTGTGAACTTCAGTGTTGTGTACAGCATGATAAATGAGTCAGACACAGTGAAGGCTCTTTCGAAAACAGACATCAGAGGAGTGGAGGTGCAAGAGAGAACATGTTTGAAAGAGTGAAAAAAAAGAATGATCAGTAAAGGAAGAAGGAAGTGCGGTACAGAGCGAGTGAGCGCGCAACAGAGAGAGAGAGAGACAGCACTTGGTGTGTCACTGGCTGGAAAGAACGAAAGAACATGCACATGCGAGTGCAACTGAGTGTGAGTGACTGTGTGTGTGTGTATGTGGGTTCTGTGAGCATGTGTGTTTGTGTGTGTGTGCAGTCGAGAGACTGACCTCTCCCATGAAGAAGAATGTCTCTCAAGCTGCCTCGAAACTGGGACTTCAGCACTCTCCGGGCTGAAACAGCAAAGATGGGTAAGGGCCATCGCTCAGGGCTATGTTTTGTACTGCCAGAGGAATTCGGCCTGCTGAGCCTATCCAAGGGGCCGGATTATTTGCAGTGTGTGTGTCTGTCTGTATCTGTGTGTGATTTTAAGTCAGAGTGTGTGTTGGCACTTTTTAAAAGACTGCCCAGCCTCCTGTGTGTATGGTTTTCAGCAGTGGCTTGTGGTGGCCAATGTATTTATACTCACTGGAGGAAACTTTTAACAGGTCTTTCTGGTCATTGTCACAGGACATTGGTCACAGGACAAGTACTGATACATTTCAATATGCAGAAGCTAGGTAACAGCTGTTGCAGACCTGTTCAGTAAAGTTTCAGAGTGAGCACCATATTTACTACAAAAATGTCCCACTTGTCCAGACGTGTACCTTAACTTGGCATTATAGAACTTATTCAGATCACAAAGTATTAGAGAGGGATTTCACTTTTGCACAATTTGCATTTTTACCAAGCTTCAACTTGCTACAGAGATCACTACAAACCCTAGAGATGTGGCATGTTGCTATGCAGCAGATAATGATAGGTAATGTTAAATATAATAGTAATTGAATCAATCATTCTATTACCTCTGATCAATAATGATGGGATACTATATGGATTAAACACTACATTGAGGTCTTAGATTGAGGGTGTGTATTGTTGGCACAGAGTGCCTGGCTTCCTCTGTCAAAGTCAACTGTGACTGTCGACAGGAAGCTGACGAAATTCTGTTGAAAAACAAGGGACAATATGATTTTTAAAAATGGGCATGAGAAAAAGTGTCATTGCTGACACTCAGTCAGTCTACTGTATGCGTGGCACTAAGATGATACAGCGGGTTAGGAAAGAACAAGATGGTGGTGGCTCCTGGAAACAGTCTTTCAGCCTGTTGAAAGGTTGTCAAAGGCCATGTGTAAGGTCAAGAACAAAAGCAGGATATACAAGACTAAAATAAGTGCTTACAGATTATGATGGATAATGTTAGGCTGCAAACACTTGAATTTTAATCCAGTTAAAATTGTATTATAGGCTTAAATGTTGTTCATGAATTGTGTATAGCTAACAAATGAGATTATGTATTTTCCAGATATCCCAGAGATCTTATATCCTTTTGTGGAAGTGTTGGTGTTCTATTATTTGGCTTGCTACGTAGTCTTGCTTAAATCTTCAACTTTTTAATAATAATAAAAAAATCTTATTCTTTAATTTGTTCCCTTGAATCTTCTCACTCCAGAGTGAGCGAGGGTTCTTCAAAGCTCTATGATGGTTAATGGGGTGCGATTGGGTGCGGTCGGGTACACCACTGTTCACACGAAGCCTCTTCTGAAAGCATCAAATGTTTGAATGCACCAGGGGAAGAGGGCCCTGAAAATAGACCAAAGCGAGCAGATTTTTGGTGGGGAACGTACAGGGCGATATCTCTCCCTCTTGCAAAGGCAGATGATGCAGCAGTTTCCTGTTTACACGAGTCTGGGGCTCCTTGTCGCTGGCCTCTCATCTACAGACAGCAGGTCACACACTGAGCTGACCGCCAACAGCCGAGCAAACACGGTCACTTCCAGTCCCACCTCACTGGCTACCACCCAACACATAGTGCGATCTGGCTTGCATTCTTACATTGACTTGGTCATCTACACTCAATTGTCTGTCCCTAATCCCAAACAGTATGACACTTTGTGTCAGTGTGTGTGTGTGTGTGTGTGTGTGTGTGTGTGTGTCTGTGTGGCTTTGTGTGTGGCCCAATACTAGGCCTTGGTCTCTATACAGTTCCACAGCAAATAATTCATTCATCTGTAATTTCTTTACTCAGGTTTAGTTTTACCAGAAAATACACCTGCACTTACACACACACACATCAGATGTATAGTAAAATTTCCCTTAGATCAGATCTACAACAACCAAAATGGTCAGCACAATAGCAATGAGGTCACTTTGCTCATGCTCCCTCAAAGCAAAGCAAAGCACAGTGAAACTCGCTCTCAATGCTGCAGGAAGCGCCTGAGGTGAAAAAGTGGGTAGTTACTTCCTGCCAAGCTAATACGTTTGCATTTGTCTACTATATGTGCTGTTGAATATTTATTTTCAGACACAACTCTGATTTGCACAAAGACACACTTGAGACTGTAAAACTTATTGTTGTGGATAGAGATCTCCAGAGCTTTCAACATGATATGGCACAGTTTTCACGCACCTGTTCTTTTCATCAGCACGATCTAAGAGTATCATGCCTGGGGAGGGTAGTCCTAAGTCGTTTAAGAGGTCACTGGAGAAGCCCGTGAAGACCGGATGGCTGAAGAAGCAGAGGTCCATCGTCAAGAACTGGCAGCTGCGCTACTTTGTCCTCAGGGGCAATATCCTGACCTACTATAAGGACGACCGGGAGGGTAGCAGTCCGGTAAGGGTGAGTAAGATGGTCAGTAGACAAGTGATGTTGTGTATGTAGCCTATAGTCTACTGTTAGTCTGCAAATGAGAATGGAGTTAAGCATTTGCTAGACATTAATTTAATTCAATTCCACCCAAGTACAAGTATTTGATTAGATCTTTGTCCAGTCCAGATATGCTGATGATACATGGGGCAACTTTTTTGAGCAATGTTGCTGGGCAATTACCCTTATTATTGTGATTCTGGTATGTTCCCATTGATATTGGGCAACCATTTCTTTCTGGAGAACTTAAATTATCAGTAGACAAATCATTATGGTCATCCAATCATAATACTGGTTATGTGGTTGCCCAGCAACATTGCTCAAAAAGTTGCCCTATGTAGGCATAGACAGTAAAAGATATGTATGTATCTAGTATGTAGTATGTAGTATGTAAGTAGGCCATGGATCCATAAAAGTAACCTTTATGGATTTATGGAGTGCTAATTTGAAAACATTTTTGAAATTATTTATGTTAGGTGCTAACATAAATAACTCAATATGATTTTCACAGGGAACCATCTCATTGTGGTCCAGTCAAGTTAATGAGCTTCCTTCAAATGGCGATGAAAAGTTCTTGTTTGAGATTATCCCACGTAAGGCCTCTATTTCCATCTCACTGTATGAAAATAGAATTGGACAATGTCCCAGGAAGACCAATGGACTTCAGTTTTTTTAGACTGGCTGACTGTTTTTGTTCCCACAGCGAGTTGTGGAGATCGCGAGCGCGACCCTTATGTTCTCAAGGCCCGTTCTCAGGCCGAGATGGATGAATGGGTGCGGAGCATCCGAAGGGTAATTGGAGCACCATCCGGTGGAGGTAAAGGCCTTCATTCCAGGAGGATGACATACAGTAAAGTTAGCATGCATATACATTATGCAATCACAAAATTGAGTAATAATATGGGGGTTGGCCTACTGTCTTTTGAGGATTTGAAAAGGCCATGCTGGCCATGCTGCTATACAGCAGTTTTGAGCAACATATCCCATAGCAAAAGTATTTCATTCTGCAGGTAATTGTAATGTTGGTATTATGTTTAATTTCCTTAATAAGTAAATTGATGTAGTGTATGTCACTACTTGAGCTAGGCCTACTCCTTAGAATGGCAGATTCTTGCTGCCTTTCTGAAGCAGATCAGCTATAAAGCAATGTTGGAACCACTAGGATGACACAGACACACACACACACACACACACACACACACACACACACACACACACACACACACACACACACACACACACACACACACACACACAGAGTAGTCTTTGTCACAATCATACAGTAGAACTTTGCTGAAAGAATCAGTTCTTTCTGAGCAGCATTGCTTTCATGTGATAATGTGTCATGCACACTCTGCTGTATACTGTATAAAAACATTGATCAGTGTCACCTACAGTAGATGCACTTCACACTTTCTTACGGTGTTATTAGTATTAGTATTAGTATTAGTATTATCAAGCAGTCAAGCTAACAAGTGCCATGGGCCTCTCAGCCAAAGCCGTCCGTCAATGTTTATGACTGCACATAGGTATTGTGTTCATTTTTCCTCTTTGTAATAAAAACCATAAGGTGAACAGAAAGTTTCCTGATGATAGTGTTAACTACGCCGTTGAATTTGTTGCCTTAATTAGCAACTATAGTGAAAAGGAACTTGCTCTGTGGCTGTTTGTGGTCAAAATGGCAGGTTCTGCAGCAAGACAGATATGCAACAGAGATGTATTGCAGATAGTATAATCTACGGGCAGCAAAGTCAAAATAAGACTAATATGCAAGTCATTTAGGTTTTGATGAAATGCACACAGTCAAGATGCATAAATGCTTTAGTTGAAAATGCCATTATATCTCTTGTTCCTCATATTCCTTCCTCTCTATCTTGTCAGTATTTGGCAAAAGCCTTGGGGATATCATGGTCTATGAGAAGAAGTTTGGACAGAGGGTGGTGCCCATTCTAGTGGAGAAGTGTGCCGATTTCATCCGGGAGCATGGGCTGAATGAGGAGGGCATCTTTCGCCTTCCTGGTCAAGAGAACCAGGTGAAGCAGTTCAGAGACGCCTTTGATGCTGGAGAGAGACCCTCTTTTCCCAGGTGACTACATAATAATTTGTTCCTCTCGGTTGCCAACAACGGTTCATGAGGTTTCAGCTGTGGTTTTATCAGGCATTAGCAGTTGCTACTAAATTGAGGTTAGTGGGTATTGATGTGGATTAAATAAAGTATATACACTAGCACTATTAGCCAAGGTTAACCAGACAAACCTGTTAGCAAATTTGAATTTGCTCTGCATGTCTATCTGGAAAGGAGCCCATTGAAGCCAGTGAGTAAGCTCCTGGCAAAATAGCATTGTCAACATACTAAGAAAATAAAGTTCACTTTCTCACCAGCTTCAGCTGAATAAGGTGCTCATAAGGCAGCCTAATGATTAACATTACTAATTAATCTTCAGTGCAATTGGTTTAAGATTAGATTAGATTAGATTCAACTTTACTGTCATTGTGCAGAGTACAAAGACAACGAAATGCAGTTTGCATCTAACCAGAAGTGCAAAAAAAGCAGAAACGTGCAATGTGATATACAAAGTATAGACAGGTGGTGCATAGACAGGACAATAAATATACTGCAGTGTAGACAGTAGTATACAGTTGATTTACAGAAGGTGGTTTAGAGTAGTATAAATTAAATATAAATGTGTGCAGTGTATTAGCAGTTACCTTAAGAGCAGAATAAATATGGCTATGCAATATGAACAATGTATGAACAACATGTACAGATATGTGCAATGTAGTAGCAGTAACATTATAATAGTAGTAATAATATAGATATATGCAGTGTATTAACAGAATATAAAATAAGAAAACAGAATAAATGTGGATATTCAGTATCAAAAATAAAGACAGATATGTACAGAATGTACAGCTATGTGCAGTGTGGTAACAGTACCATTGTAGTGCAGAAAGAGTAACATTACAAGAGTAGTAAGGATAATGTGTGCAGGATGAATAGTATGAAGAGCAGTAGAAAATGGCTATATGTAAGTGTAATTACAGTACATTTGTAAATAAATAGACACCTCAACAGGCACGGGCAAGGGCAAGGGCGGTGGGGGGCTTAGTTGGATGGTTGTCACCGGGGTGCAGAGCTAGAGTTCAGTAAGGTGACAGCCGCAGGACTGAAGCTTCCTCTGAACCTGCTGGTTCGGGTGCGGAGAGACCTGTAACACCTCCCGGAGGGGAGTGGAGTGAACAGTCTGTGATTGGGGTGAAACAGTCTTTGATGATGCTGTGCGCCTTACGCAAGCATCGCTTGCCCTGGATGGCCTCGATGGAGGGGAGTGAGGAACCGATGATGCGTTGGGCAGTTTTCACCACCCTCTGCAGTGCTTTTTGGTCGTAGGCAGAGCAGTTGCCATACCAAACTGTGACACAGTTGGTAAGGATGCTCTCGATTGTGCAGTGGTAGAAGTTCACCAGGATCTTAAGGTAGAAGGTATTCCCCAAATAGTAACCCACTCATTTGATATGAATATGATGGTCCACAATATGGACTAGGTGTTTATGCAACATATGATAAGAAAGATAAACACGCCTGAGTGTATCAGTAACAGGTTATTTTGGGAAAGATATACTCTTGTGTAAAATTCATCTTACTGTATGACACCACACCTAACCTTAGTATCTATTTTTGTTTAGTCAGAAAGTTAATTGTTTTGTCAAAATGTTTATGTTTATTAAGTTAATTCTTTCCTTTGTTTTAGAAACCATAAAATCTGAGCGCTACTCTCAGATTTAGATTTAGCTCAGGCCAATACCAGGGTGACTGAAAGACAATGTAAAGCAACATAGGAACAACCTACATTTATGCGTGACCACATCCTCTGCTGTTTCCTTTAGATACTGCAAACTGCTGGCTGATAAAAACTACTTTAAAAAAAAAAAAAAAGCAGTGGTACTCTGTATTGAATTATGTACAGTGTATGCAAAAATGTGGACAGTCCTGTGGCAATGACAGATTAAAGAGACACCAGGCAAGCCTGATGCTTTTTCTCTACGAAACTCCCCCTCGCTTGGTCTGAAGCTCTTTTCCTTTTCTTTGCATCTTCCGTCAAGGGTTTTCGCTGCTTCTTCACCGGCTCTGCCATTATACACATGTTTGCAACAATCACTAGCGTTTCGTTAGCCTGCATCTGTGCTGTAAACTGATCCTGCTTCGGTCGGCGGGTACGATACACTGAACTTGCAAGCGGGATATTCTTCCTACAGGCAGTAGGGGCGGGCGAGAGAGTCTTCATTCGCCCTGTAATGAGTCATTTAACCATATACCGACTTACGAAGATGAGTAATTAACACGAAAACGTTGCCTGGTGTCCCTTTAAGTTGATTAGATCGAACACCCTGCTTTCCCTCTTGCTGGTGGTTGGGTGCGTTTTCATATATGTTGCAGGATCCAAAAATGAGGAAACATCTGTTTGTAACCCTTGCTGCAAAAGAAACAGGTTCCAAGCCCTTGCTGCAAAAGAAACAGGTTCCAAACCCTTGTTGCAAAAAAAACAGGTTCCAAACCCTTGCTGCAAAAGAGTTGCAGATGTTCTGGCCACTTGGCCTCCCTCACTCTGCTGCAAAAGAAAAAAGACAATAAAAGACAACAAAATAACTTGGAGTATGACCTTCTTTTTGTGATTCTAAGTAAATAAAACTCCAGCAAAGAAACAACAACACTTTATCTAAATTTTAATGCTGTTGCTTTCTAAAGCTTTGAACTTAAAGATATCACAGATTGCAAATGACTTTTGTGAGCAAAGACTCTCTATTGTTGGTTTCTGAATATCTGGCATGTATAAAATGTGTGTATTGCATGTGCATCATGGTTAAGACTTATCAAAGGATTTTTAATCATGCTTTCACATTGGAGACTGCAGGGCATTTCAATGCTACGGTTTGCTTTTCTTGATGTACTTTGTTGTGTATTTTCAAGTATACTTTGAATTGTTGTCCTATTGAAGAGACCAACATCTTGTATATGTCAGTTTCTGGACTTGCATTTTCTGGATTTGCATCTAAGGATTTGCTGATGTAGAGGAGCCAATTCTTCCCTTTATTCATATGGTATTTTCTGTGCCAGAAAGGATCATCTTGCTGCAGGGGCCACATATATTTGTTTTCATAACAAAAAGCAACATGAACAAAACAGAGGTTTAGCCCTTGAGGCCCAAGCTTTTGCATAAAGCTGTGCATATGTGTATCATGAATATCTCACAAAAACCTCTTGAAATGTTTTGGTGCTTGCAGTGACACCGATGTCCACACGGTGGGGTCCTTACTCAAGCTGTACTTGCGGGAGCTCCCACAGCCGGTGGTGCCCTGGAGCCAGTACCAAGACTTTCTGGACTGCAGCAGCCAGGTGGACGCCAGCACCGGTCTGGTAAGCCATCCTGAGCATTCCAGTGTCATTCAGATTTGGCAAGTGGTGGCAAAGGGTTTGAGTCGCCTACTGTAAAACATTGCAATGCTTCAGAATCTGCTCTGTGGAACACTAAGATGATAGATTACCAAAGACAAGTGTAGGCCTACATGGTTTGTGCTACTAAACAGTGAGTCAGACTTTATCCATTTTCCCGCATCTTACCGTTGATAATTTGGAACAGATTTCCTCACACCATGGCACAGCTCTGTGGCCTACTGGTGCTCATCAGAGTCTTAAAACCCCAACAGTCTGAGTCAGCCCAAGTGTCTGAGCCAGTCGTTGATTATCGTGATTTACTGGGCCCAGTAAATACAGTGGGTACAGAAATACCGATGGGACTAATATTTTAGCGTGGGACTGACTAAGGCTAGTCATGAAAAACTAAACATATCCATCAAATCAAGAGGGGATTGCTGGTGCAGACTTATGAACTTCTGTTCCAAGAGGTGTTTGAACTTTGTGTGTTTCATTTGGTTTGTTTGTTCTATTCATGATCATGGCTCAGTTTCTATCATTGATTTATTTATTTTTGTTTGTTTGGTTTGGCACATGATACAGGGTAAAGAGTGTTTGGAGAAACAGATAGCTCTCCTTCCAAGAGTAAACTACAATCTCCTCAGTTATATTTGCAGGTAAGACCAATTTAAACATGTATATTATTCCGTTTTTTTTGGTCTGTCTAGTCTTGTTGTATTTTTGGTCAGAGCTGTGTTCAGAACCAACATTATACTGTATATATTTGTAAGAAATTGTCAGTTGAACACATCTGTTGCTGTTGTACAGGTTTCTCCATGAGGTTGGACAGAATTCCAAGGTGAACAAGATGAGTGTGGAGAATTTGGCCACAGTCATTGGTGTTAACCTATTCAAACCACAAATGGAGGATGCCATCAGTATGATGAAAGGTGGGTGTATCTGTCTGTATCTATCTGTGTGTATGTCTTGTATAACTTTGCCTTCAGTCCAGTCATCTTCTCTGTCAGGCAATTATGTTTTCTAATCCCTCTTCTCTGTGACTTGGCTCAGTATGTGATGGCTTGAATTATGCTTTCACCCCTGCTGACTGGAGAAGTTCTTTCGGTTTTGTTCCGCAGGGACCCCTCAGATCCAGAAGGTCATGACGGTGATGATCCGACACCATGCGATGCTCTTTCCCCCATCCAAGGATGCCAGCTCCTCCCCTTCCCCAACCAAAAGAAAAAGTAAAAAGTCCAGTGGAACATGCTTCGTGGGCTGGGAATCGGCTGAGGTAATAACAACCATCCTCAGTTGGGTTTTGTGTCACTGTTTTAGGCACGCAAGGATTATTCCATGATTGCCTAAGAACACATGTTACTCATTATACAAACTATGTGACAATAAAATGGTCATTAAAAAAGTAAATAGACTTTTATTGCGAAATGATTGGGAAACTAAGAAGACATATTCTTTTGTATTTGTCACAGAGTGGTCTGTTATAACTGTATAGTGGTAGAAGACAGTTATATAGCTGTATTAGTGAAAAATATTACAATGTATGAAGCCCTAAATGGTCCAGAATTCTGTAGTGTATTTGTGTAGACGTTAATGCCTCTGGATGTCAGAATATGTATTTGATCCTCACTGAGTAAGTCACACTTCAGTAATGTAACGTTACTGTCCATTCCAGCAAGCAGACAACTCGTCTTTGTCAGAGTCTCCTGAAGAGGAAGATGTGGAGGCTGACCGAAACGATGGCTGGGGACCGGAGGACCAGTCTGGCATCGGTCCCACGTCCCCCACGTCCCCCACCTCAGACGACTGGGGGGGACAAAGCCCCCGTAAACGCACCCAGACGCTCCCCAACCTGATGAAAGGCGCGGCGTCGGTCCGCATGGCCCGCGATGACGCCACGTTCAGGTGGAGTCGCATCCAGGAGAGTTGTGACGAGCGCGACGAGAAAACACTGTCCGAGGACATCTTCAAGATCCTGGACCTCCAGGGGGTGTCCCAGTTCACATCGCCGCAGGAAAAGGAGGAGGAAGAGGATGCAGCAGAGGACCTCACTGCCAAGGACATCGAAGGTTCCCCAAAGACAACCAACGTCTCTGCATCCAACGTGACGCCCACATCCAAGGCCCAGTCGGCGCGGCTGGGTGATTTATATCCTGTCAAAGAGGAGCCAGTAGGATCAGCCACAGCCTCTCCACATCACGCTCCAGACACCCAAGGAGAAGGCACTGGAACCCCTCACAACACCATTAGCAGGTTTGTGCCATGCCAGCAAAAGCACCAAGTGTCAAAAGTCCAAAGCTAGATTGTTACATTTCCATGGTATTTAAAATGACATACCATTGGTGAATTCCTTTTGGTAATATTTGATGGGGGTCACTCACAAAGAGCCATTTCATTCTAAGTCATGCTCTTGGCCAATGCTTTGTTGAAAATACAGGAAATACGAAGCCCTCAGGGTTTGGATCTGGTCAAAGAATAGCAATCCCTTATCTGCTTTGTCAAATGTCAATTCTAAAATAGTTTCAATAGTTCCCGAAAACAGCAGTTACTTGTTCACTAGGTTTTTTTTTTAATCACAGTGGACAATAGTCACATTGGCTCTGTTTTTGTCCCTCTTGCTTGCACTTTTTATGTCTTATGTGTGTCTTTGTGTTTTGGACATGTGTATCCATACATACACATGCATGAATTAATGTGTGTTACTGTATGCTTGCATGTTTGTGTGCACTATATGCACCATGTGTGCTGGTGCATGTCCATGTTGGTGCAAATCTGTGTGTGTGTGTGTGTGTGTGTGTGTGTGTGTGTGTTTGTGTGTGTGTGTGTATGGCAGCTTGCAGCAACAGAACAAAGAGCTGCTGGCCAAGGTGGCAGAACTGCAGTCGGCGCTGGACGCTGAGAAGCGGTGCGTCACCGCTCTGGAGATCCGCCTGCGCAACGCCGAGCGCAGCCGCGACGAGGCCCAGAGACGCAACCGGGAGCTGGACGAGGAGATCAAGGCCTTCCTCGCTCCAAGTGGCCCTCCGTAAAGCTGCCCATCCAGAGACACTGATAACAAATCATAATTTAATAGTCATGGATGCCGACAGGCCATTTGCCGGTGGCCAGTTGAGGGCTTTGGGTGTCCATATGGCCAGATGGAAGACACGTCCAGTAGAACACAGCACACGTCACACTCAGGGAATCCGTTCGTTATAAAGGTACTTACAGCTCTGAGCTGTAGTCTCCATTTCAAAGGTCCTGCTAAAGCCAACACTGTGATGTGTACTGAGAGAGGTGTACCCCCCTCACACACTCACAAATGTTGCCATGTCCTGTCATTTCACAATAAGAATGTTTTTTTTGTACAGGATTGCATTGTTTGACTAAATATTGGTACTGCACATGGATATAATAAATGTGATATATCAGATAATATTGTATTTTGGACATTCCAAGTCTTTTTAACTTCATCTCTACATGTGGGGAGATTCATTTGAGACTGTGTGATTCCTTGTAGTCCTGTGTTGTTGAGAGTAAGATGTGGTGTTGCCTGGATGTGTGGGATGTTCCAGGGCACCTAAGCCCATCAGGCTGAATGATGGCTTAGGGACATGGGGGAGTCTGAGCGCTGGTAATGGATGAGAGCTGACAAGCTGTGCCTTAAGGTGTTGAAGTAATGGTAGGAATGTCTGGTCAGAACGGAGTCTGGTTGTCAGAGTGTGTGTGTGTGCGCATGTGTGTGTGTGTGTGTGTGCATGTGTTTGCGTGTGTGTGTGTGTGTGTGTGTGTGTGTATGTGTGTGCATGTGTGTATTCTCTGAGTTTCAAGCAGCTTGAGTAGATCCCATGGGAAACATTCTCTTCATAGTGCAAGTCTTATTTATACCGGTAATGCAAGTTTATTTATAATCTATTTTTCATGCACAGAGTGCAACACAAGTCCTTTACACAGAGAACACCACAAGACAAACAAATAATGGGGTATTCCATTGAGGAACAGGTGGATAAAAGCCTATTACATCAAGCCTATTATTCTGTACTATCATCTTATGATTAATTAAAAAATGGCCCATATTAATCGGCTTAAAAAAATCCACTGCAAATAGGTACCTTGTATGGCACCATCTACAGTATATAACTCTTGACCTTTTGCAGTTTCCCCTATCAGCCACTCAGTAAGCCTCAGTGAAAACTTACCAAAGATCAATTCAAAGGTACGATATGTAGGCTAAATTTTTTCATGCTCAAATTGTAATTTACTGTTTAAAACTGTAAATTATGGCTTTTTAAAGCTTGGCTCAATGACTTGCTTGAGAAGTATTTCACATGTATTCTCTTTTGAGGTTTCTCAGTGAACCTCAGTACTTAATCTCCAGAAGCTCAGAAAAATTAAGAATAGGAGAATCGTTGACTGTCCATCTAAGATGTAAGATGAGAGAGAGAACGCTGTTAATAGACAATGGACAGAGGAAGGAAAGGAGCAGTCAGAGGGGTAACTGACTCACAAATCTGACCAGTGCTTATTTGATTAACAGATATTGACATATTCTAGCTCTAAATGGGAATGGATGTTGCATTGTTAATAAGCTTTCTTTCCTGCGTTCTGGACACACCAGGCCATGTTTGGGTGGTAGTACATACCCGTTCAGTGCCTCTGTGGAGATGTCTTGACTGGGCAGTCCACATAACTTGGCCTCTGAAACATGGAGATAACATATTTCCCAGCACTTCCGATATGTATGTTTGTTTGTGCCTGTGCATGTGGAAACACCCCTGGAGTTAAGAGCACTTCCTTATGTGGGATGCTCCATGGAGAGGCCAGAGCAGATAGGGTGAGGGGCAGCACAAGTGCGGGGCTGTGAACAGACACCCTGGAGTGGAAACTGAGTGAAGGAAAATTCTAGAATCTTTCTCTATTGTGTGTGGATTAGAAGGTGACACCTACTAAACTCGTGAAATTGAGAGAATCAAGCAATAATTATTGATATTGCTCAATTGTGATGAGTCACATACTGTTTGACTGAATAAGTTAGCTATCGGGTCCAGATCGTCGGGTCTAACACACCTCATTTCATACCAAATTTCATTTCCACAAGACGTATCCTGCCGTATTCATGGGGATCGGAAAGTTAGGGCGAAGTAGTCAATTGAGCAAAGTTCCATCTTGCAAACCACACCGTTAAAAAAAACTAAAAAACAAACAAACAACTGACCAAGATCTGCCCTGGCTCTCCCACCCAAACAAGAAATCAGCCTAACAAGGATGGGCCTACTGCAAGGACAATGTTTATAAAATCCTCATTAAGGAAGAGGGCAGATAACACCCACCACACACACACACACACACGCTCACACATGACAGCACACACACACACACACACACACACACACACACACACACACACACACACACACACACACACACACACACACACACACACACACACACACACACACACACAGACACACACATACTTATAGATAAGGAACAGAAAGAAAGAGATAGAGAAACACACACACTCAGAGAGAGGGAGAGAGAGAAAGACGGACAGAGAGAGAGAGAGAGGAGACACAAAGCAGAAATAACATAAGAAAAGAGATGCCACAGTGGAGCGCCGCAAAACCACCCTCCAGACGAAGTCCAAAGTCTCCTGATATCAAACAGACATCAAAAGGTGTGCAAAGGGATAAATGCCCCAACATTAGGAATAAAGCCAGATTGTCACTGTAGCAAAAGGAACTTGGGGAAAGCCAAAGGAGGAAGCCACAGCAGAAACTCAACCAAGGGTGGATACTGCTCCCTGCCTCTGGACAACTGATAGCAGATACCACTGAAGTTCCTTTGACACCCAAGTGGAACACAGACAGAAAAGACCTTTAGGGGGGTTTAGAGGTTGTTGCAGGGTGCAGAAACCTCTATCTTTCCACCGTGTCCTAGCCCGCCACAAATAGTGCCTGAGGCTGACTGGAGCTGAGCCGCTTCCTTGGCAACGTGATGGTGGGTATGGGGCTCTTGCAATCAAGGAGACTGTCGTTCATCATGTCACCCGTCCTGCTAACCTCGCTGGCTCTGCTCCTGTGCCCCCCATTTGGAGGTGGCAGCCCCATCACGGCCCCTGAGAGGCATCGGCCGGCGCCTGGGCTGGATGATGGGCGCGGGGGTGTGGTGGACCCCTCGCTCCTGGAGCAGGACAGCGAGGTGGACGTGCAGAAGCTGCTGGAGACCCTGAAGGGGCAGTTCCTCCGCACGTTCAACCTCTCAGGGCTGGGCCCTCGGCCGCAGCCAGGCACCGTGGAGCGTGTGGATCCTCCCGAGTACATGATGGAGCTGTACAACCGCTTCGCCAACGACCGCACATCCATGCCAACTGCCAACATCATCCGCAGCTTCAAAAATGAAGGTATGTGGGTCTCTTATTACTAAGAGAGAAATTAATTAAATATTATCAAGTAGATTCTTGTATTCTAACTGCATATTTGGTTCCCAAGAAAGCCTCACTTCATGAAAACACCAACCACTTGCCTGTTTTCATGTGCTATTGACTCTTGTAGGGGCTTGGAAAACTACAACTTTCATTCACATTTTCATTCAGTTTTCACTCACATTAACAATATTCTTTGCTGTATGTTGTATGTATCAAGACAAAACATAACAAGGGGGGAGAACCAGAGGGGCGTAAGTGACATTTTTGGCAAAATTAAAATATATATATATCAAATGAAAGCTCTCGATCAGCTCTTTCTACTGTCAAAAGGACAAAATAATTTTAAAAGTAATTTTAGAGTTATTAGTAAAAGGACTTAACATTGAACACACTGAACCAGTTGGTATTGTTTATTAACATTGCATCCACAGAACATAGATGTTAAAAAGGAGACATTGTTTCAACATGCCTAATTAAGGTTTAACATGAGTAAAAAAAATCAGCATGACATAGCGCAGAGCATGTTATGCAAACATGACAACACATGGTGTGTAATGCTTTACAGGGGAGTTGTATTGTGTTGGGGTTTTCTTAGGGAAGTTACAGTAAATATAATATGTCAGCATTCCTGAGCATTACATGTATCATGGTCCTTTCATTGAGATGTTTTCCATGCATTTACTTGTAAGTTTCAGGCCCAGAATGATAATATAAAATGAGGCAGCATAATTGCGTAATTGGTTAATTGCATAATTGTTTCATTATTTAAGGCTTAAGTCTTTATATGTCTGAACGAATGTAATCTGCATTCGGTTGCACTCAGTCTAATGCATTGATTATAATGACCTGAATACTTAAAGTGTCTAATTATAAACAGCTTAAGCCCTTGTAAAGTATAGTGTGTATACAGAATGTGATAAAGCAGTAAACAAAAGGAGAGGAACATATGGGTGTAAATCAGAGCTGTGCACCAATCTAAAAATGTGTTTGTGTGTGTGTGTGTGTGTTTTGACTCCAGACTCCTCCCCTTGTATTGTGGGTCCACGAGGCGTGAGAATCCACCCACTGCTGTTCAACGTGTCCCTCCCCCACCACGAACGAGTCACAGCAGCCGAGCTTCGCCTCTACACCCTCGTCCAGACCGACCGCCACCTCTACGCCGGCGTCGACCGCAAGGTGACCGTGTACGAGGTGGAGCAGCGCTACCCTGGCAACAGCAATGGAGGTGGTGTTGATGGCGGTGGGGGGGAGGCCAACGGTGACGCCATGGAAAACGGGTCAGATGGCGGGTCAGATGGCGGGTCTGAAGAGCGGACGGCGCTGGTGGAGCTGGCATCGCGGCAGGTATACGGCATGGACGACGGCTGGGAGTCCTTTGACATGACTGCCGCTGTGCACCGCTGGCGCAAATCGGGCTCCGCCACCACCCATAGGCTGGAGGTGCACATTGCCAGCCTGGACGGGGATAAAGACGGAGAGGAAGAGCCTGGGCAGACAGGAGGCGAGCGGAGTGACCGACCGGCAGCCGGCACGGGAAACATGGAGATCGAGACGAGCCAGGAGGACCGGCACCGGCCGCTGATGATCGTCTTCTCCGACGACCAGACCGGAGACCACCGTGGCGACCGGCGCGAGCTAAACGAGATGATCGGTCACGAGGCGGGCGGGGGCAACGGCCTCCAGGACGGTGGCCTGAACAGTCTGCTTGAGGAGCTGGGCGAGATGGGCCTGGGGTCGGATGCGGACCCAGGCAACGGCGACGGCAACGAACCCGATGAGGAAGCCCTCATGCAGATGCGGTCCAACCTCATCTACGACACCTCCTCGCGCATCCGCCGCAATGCCAAGGGCAACCACTGCAAGAAGAACTCCCTCTACGTGGAGTTCAAAGACATTGGCTGGGACAGCTGGATCCTGGCGCCCAACGGCTACGAGGCCTACGAGTGCACGGGCGTCTGCTCCTTCCCACTTACCCCGCACGTCAAGCCCACCAAGCACGCCCTGGTTCAAACGCTGGTCAACCTCAAGAGCCCACAGAAGGTGGCACCCGCATGCTGTGTGCCCACCAAGCTCGACCCTATCTCCCTTCTCTATCTGGACGATGCAGGGGTGGTCACCTACAAATACAAGTTTGAGGGTATGGTGGTGGCAGAGTGTGGTTGTCGATAGCAAGAACAGAACTTTTCAAATGTCTTAGTGCCCATAAGAAACCCAACAGATGACCTAAGCTGTACATAACCACTTCACCAGTCAAACAAACAAAGCATGAAACGTGCGGATTTGAGATAGAGTAGACAAGAACACTTAAATGAAAGACATTAGTCAATATTTATATTTGTGTACAGCTCAATCAAATGTTTAGAATGTGTACAATGTGTATATTTGGTATTTCAAGACAGAGATTATTTTATTATGTCATGTACAGAATGTTTTCTTATCATCTGCTTAATGTGAATGAAACAGCAAACTGTAAAAAAAGGAAGGTAGTTTATTCTCTGACACAATCTCTATCATAATGTTTATGGTTGGTTTATGGAGTGATGTTGGCGAGCCTAAAGAATCATTCAGAAACCAGAAGTAAGCCGAAGTGAATGGGAAGTGGTTAAGGCTGTAAAAACACCAAATCCCCCTCCAACATGAATCAGAGATCCTATCTGGGAGGCATGCAACATTCTTTTCTGCGTCATTGACGTCAGCGGCAGGCAGAAAGTGTATTGCGTTCCGTGTCTCTGTAAGTGGGTGTTCCACTGACATGCCAGCACACTGGAGCGGGCTCACAAACTCCATCACCTAGGGGTCATACATTTGACCTCTAGGGTGACAAGACATGTGAAGAGGCTACAAGCATGTGAAACTGATTGCTCTCCTTCAGGAGATCAGGGTGGATTAAAATGCAAGGGGAGAGAACAAGAGCAGGACATTGTGAAACATTGTGTTTCTCTTCTAGCCCCCTGTGGACAGTTTGGATAACAGCTGATACCTACAATAGTTTGTTTCATCACAGAGAGACTGTCTATGGAGCACACAAGGCCAACCCAGTCCAAAAAGGAACTATAATGGCCTCCCTAGGGTCAACCGGTCAAATCTGAAGACAAAGCAGAGGAGAAGCAGCTGCACTACCTACCATGGCTGTCCGTGACTCAATCATAATGTGGAGGTGGGATTAACAGAGGAATGTTGTGGTGTGTGTGTGTGTTTTGTGTGTGTGTGTGTGTGTGGGGGGAGATGAATGAAATCTTGGGACATTCCACCACTCCTATTTAAGGCTTAGGACTGGGGTACAGGACAGAGGGCGTGCAGGGAGGGGGAGAATGGACATCTTCCTGGACCGATCCTTCTCCTCCCCTGTGTTGTTGCAAAGCAGTGCTTTGGGGGTGGGGGGCGGTGGGGCTGTAGGTTATCACCCCTCACCAACCTTCACGGACTACAAGGAGTCACATGTACACGATCCCTACCCCTGTTCCTTTACCACCCCCCCCCCATCCTTCCCCCATCCCCCTTGCGTGGCTGCCGATAAGGAGGTGTCGGCACTGTGAAGCATGTGTGCTGGCAGCCAGGGTGGTGGAGCGGAGCGCCGGACTCCGTTTGTTTCAGCGCCGCTGGGGAGGTGAGCTGGTGGTGGGTGGTGGGATAGAGGTGGGCAGTGTGGGTTGAAGGTGGTGGTGGTGGTGGTGGGGGTAGCGAGTGGGAGTAGCAAGTGTGGCTGATGAGGCCTGAGTGAGAGCTATCGAGATTCCAGGCGGCGAGATCGCAGGCGGATGGGCCATGGCAACCTCCACCGTCGCCCGGAGCAAATCGCTGACCCCGAGTCACCCCTGGCGTGACCTCAGGGCCTCTCCTCATCACCCTCGCTTTCTTTCTGGTTTCTCTGCCCAGCCCCTCACCCTAGCACACACACACACACACACACACACACACACACACACACACACACACACACACACACACACACACACACACCGTTATGGAAAAGATCTGTGTTTGGGCTCTTATCAGCCTGAGGCTGAGAGGATGAGTGGAAACTGTGGCCTGTGAGGCTGTCCTCCCACTTCTCTCCATCTCAGACACTCCTGTCATGTCAAACCACAGACTGCTGGGCCCATCCTAGAGCTCACAACCCACAGGAACTCTGGGCTCACAACATATTGAAGGCCTTGTTCTCCAACCATCGCACCAATCATCTGGGCTCTCAAAAGTCAAACACCTCCCTGTTTTTTTGCTGCTTGGATACCAAAAGATGCCTATTTATTGATTAATTTATTAACTTTTACTGTCATATTTGTATAGCAGTATATGGTATGTGGACATTTCAATACTATGGATTATACCCAGTTGTATTGTAAAGAGCTTAATCAGAAAGACGTATTTAATTTAATGTGTTTAAATGTGTTTAATTTTGTAAGAATTGTTCTCGTTTTGAAATAAACCCCCTTGTAACACCCTGGTGACAATGTCTTAGTAGGTTTCACACAAGACTTCATATCTCCTGCTTATTTATGTTAAATGTTTAAAATAGTGACTGTGAGAGGAAAGACCGACGGGTCCCTATCGCCTCCAACTGCCCTCTGAACTGGAGGATAATTTTAGACACAGAATGTCCATATCTGAAGCTTTGGGAAAAAAGGAGTTGGGGCCTCCATTGAGAAATCTAAGTGAACGCTGAGAAGTGTCAGCTGCCAGGCCATAGTTTACATGTGTCCGACAAATGGCAAGTCATGGAAAGCCAACTGGAAGCCTGGCTAATGAACACAATGAATGGCCTGCTTCTTGTCTGGCGGACTCCACACGAGGACAGCTTCTCCAAACAACCTGTTCAACTTCTCTGTTTTCCTCTGTGTTTGCTAAAATAGGGATAAGTTAGGGCTAGAGGTATGTACAGAATGTATACATTTGGCAGTGCAGTGTCATGACCAACTATTGTCATTTAAAAAACAAAAAAAACAGGGTGCTTCTTAGTTACACATGTGAATATCAAAAAGCTAATCTTACTAACTACATGCATAATTACAGTTTTTCCGTTTTTGTTGCACTGGGAGACAGAAACTATTTACCTGTCATGCTAATTCATCAACAACACTCATGTCCAGTTGTCTCCATGGTCGCAGGGCAACAAAACAGCACAACAGGGTATAGACTGGCATTGGCTCTCTCTTGACACAATCCTTCATCTCTAACACACTCTCTTGTCACCTGTCAACAGTCCACACAGTGTGAAGAGGAGGAAACAGGCTGAGAGTGTTTTCCCTAAGCCTTTGGCATCAAGAAGAACATCACAGTCCACAATTGTTAAAGCTTAGTCATACACATAACAAGGACAGTCAACCAGCAGTTTCTCTGGGCATAACAAGGACAATGACTGTTTTCTTGTGGTCTGACTTCCAGTAAAACATGGCATTGTTGATGAGCAAAGCACTCGCTGTAGCAGAATTTACAGTTACATAACGATTGGAGTCATTCCATGTCAGACCCTTTCATTTCATCAAAAAGAACTTCGCCAAAAGACTAACTTCTGAAGTCAGACTTTCATGTTGACCCAGTTACAGGAGGCGCTGCCAAACCATCCACCTACCCATCTCCCATTGCCATTTAAAGAGGAACACAGTCTATTGCTCAGGGGTGGGTGTTGCAATAAGGGGCAGAAACATCGGTGGGAATTTTCAAATGTTCTTGCCCATTGGCTACTAATCAGTCCACATAAATACTTGCATGTCAGAGGTTAGCCACTCGATCCAATTACCACGGACCAGTGGACGGGCTCACAGGCTCGAAGCCGGTGCTCGTTAACGAAGTATTTACAAAAGCTGCTGAAATGTCTGTCTGGCCTCTGTCTTCTTGCGCCTTGTCTCCCATGGAGATGTTGAAAGGGGAAGTTATTATTATGAGCTGGAGATAACATGCACGCACACTGTTTTTTTATCCGTAGTCTTCAATGATGTTTTCATCATGAAATGATAGAAACAGACAAAGTAAGCATTGCTGTGAAATACACAATGCAGTCATTATGAACACAAGGAAATGTGTTCATTGTGTTACTGGCAGGGAAAGTGGTGTTCTCTCTCCCTGCACAGTCAGTGCATCGAATTAAACAGATTAAGTCTTTAAGTGATTCAGTCAAATGCTTGCGTCTTCACATTTTCTGCACGTTCAGTTTTAACATCAGTTGCAAATCTTAATTGCAGGCGAGCCCGTGTTGCTGTCGTAATGCAGCTCTGTGTGACGTGAGTCTAATGAAGCCTGTCGTCTGTCCCTGCGGCATCACGCCCTCACCACCCCCATATCTAGCCATCTCTCCACAACACCTCCACCCAGCCCAGGGCTCTCATCTTCCCTCTCTCCCCCCCACTCCGGTCATGCCTTGCCCAAGCTGGCATGGCTTGCCCTGCCTGAGGCGAGACCACACAAAGCTGGCTCCAAAGCCAGGGCCAGGAACTTCGCAGAGTTAAAATATCAATCGCCAGAATAATTGTTATAGCCTAGTTGAAACGTCTGAGTGATCTCAAGTCTACTGCAAAGCAATGTTAGGTAAAAACTCTGACAAGAAAACAAGCAGATTTACTAGTGAGGCTTTGACAAAAAAACAAACAACTGTTGTGATATTTGCTGAGGAAGTAAACAAGGAGTGTGTCAGGGTAGAGCGGGATAGAAAGATGGACAGACCTACAGTAGAGCATGCAGGGAGGGGGAGCAACAGATAGAGAGAGAGAGGGAGTGAAAGAGAGAGAGTGAGAGAAAGAGAGAGTCGAACGTGGTTATTTACATGAGAGGAAGTGGCCTAATTGCCTGTAATAGAGACAGGGATGGTCCGGCGGAGGGCTGAGGATGCGTCCCCCCATTCAGGCAGATTCTCTGCTCCAGCTCTGATCAGGCCGATAACAGCCCTTGGCCTCAGAGGGGACCTGGGACCATAATGCTGGGGGCCCGCATGACCCGGGCTAGGGCTACGTGTGGCTCTGCAGCCGTCCACGTCCTCCATCGGTTCTTCCTTACCATAACCCACCTTGTGTGGCCACACCTCCGCGAGGACCGACGCAAACACTCCAAACTGCGGGCACATTTTCAGCACGATCACAATGTCTTATCTGGGTGCCGCATTCACAGTCGAGTAATTCTCGGAGTGCTTGCTACTGGTAGGACAAACAAACAACACTAATGACATGAATGACCTGGAGTGTTGTTCTTACACAGAGGAAAACAACAAGTAATCGTTTCAACGTAACACGTGATAACTTGCCAACATGTGTACATTCTGGAGAACAGAATGAAACAACGCTCACCAGTCAACTCCCAGAGTGAAGCAATCATGGTCATAAACATGATCTGTCTGATGAGTTCAACAACGTATTAAATGTGATTAAATCGGTTGCAACCCAGTGGTGTTGAGTCACTATCAGACAAACAAGGACAAATCCTGCAGCTGTGGGGCAGTGGTCCATTAAAACAAACGTACATGCCTTGTCATTGGCTATCTAGCCAGAGCTAGCCAACGAGTCCAGGGCTGCATGTCTTGTTTAGTAGCCTACATCCCTGTTGATCAACTGATCATCATTATTGTGACTATATCCTAAACAAATGATACTGGGTTGTGGTGTCACACTGGGTTTTGAGCGTGGCACAGTGAGGCCACCCTGTGGCCTGAGTATGAAAGAGCCCACACCACACCACAGTCCAGTCCATCCCATGAATCATGTGTGACTTCAGTCAAAGTAAATCCAACTGTCTACAGTCTAATGCCCCATTATGAAAAGCAGCTTGGTAATGGAACCAACCTGCAGTGAATCAAAGACCTGTGATTATAGACAGATGTAGGCAACGTATTGACTGCCAAGAGTGCTTAGAGTTGGGAGCTAGGGCCTCAGATGACTCAATAATAAAAATAATGACCAATCTCATTTCCTGAGAAAGTCCAGCCAGAATGAAGGAGTGTGCCAGAAGGCCACTCGGCTTGGAACCAGTATCTGTCTATCTATGCTATTGTAATTGAAAGCTAATTGGCAGCTGATTTAGCCTTTTTCTCACACCTTATAGAACGGGTTCATGTTTTGCATCAAAAAAATATGTTTCTGATTTCTAATCTCAGCACAAAAGTAAATAAATAATAAAAAAAAGAATATAATAACATACAGGAATGTTTTGAGAAGTAACTAAACCCAGGAGCTGTGGCACAACTGGCTATAGTGCTCATACCACATTTGGGTCCATCTGCCCACAAGAACCCGGGTTTGGGTCACTCCCACTCATTTCCTGTCAATCACTTCACTGTCCGATCAAATTAAAGACACCCCCCCCACACACACACACACACACAAAACTAATTTTCTAAAAACAAATTTCATTATGTATGAAATTATCCTCCTACCATACTTAGATTCCTATCCTCTAGTACTAGTATTGACAGATGCAGTGGTAATTCCTAGCTATAGTCTCCTCTGAGTCTGCACTGTACTGTACATTAAATGATATTATATTGCTGTAGCTGTAGCTTAAATGTTTAAATGCTTAAATGTTATTGTATTGCTGTGAGTCGCTTTGGAGAAATGTATCTGCCTAATGAATAAATGTAACCTGAGCTCCTGAAGCTGGATCTGCAACTGACAGAAAGACACAGCTTTTGCAGATATAAAATAAGCCTGCCTGCCTGCATGTGTTTGCTGCATTTCTATTGTTATACATCATGATGCACATCTGGCTTCACTTAGACAGGACACAATCCCTGAAGTGTACTAAGCCATAACTGTGAGACAAGGGGCCTCATTTATAAAGCGTTCTTACGCACAGATTTGATCTTAAACCGTGCGTACGCTCAAATCCATGCCAACGCTCAGATTTATAAAAACCGTCTTTGACGTGGAAAAGTGCTTATCTCCGCGTCAGGTTCAAACATGACGTACGACAATTTCCTTGTGGTAATGCCGCGGTACTGCAAGTAATCTGAGGTCCAAGTGCGATGCATTTTCAAAATTCCAAGACCAACGATCTCATGTCTTTCTTTGCCATATGCATGATCAATATCAGAAGATTTTTAAAGACGTTTTTGGACGCAGCTTAATGTTTCATGGTTTGGCATAAAACTGCTAATGAGAACTTTAGCCCACTTAAGAAAGTGAAAAGACGTATAGCTTACTTATTTCACAATATCTAAAAAAAAAACCACCATAGAATAATTGAAACATTCTTACAGGTGATATAGTATATTTAGTATTCTCACCAATCTAATATTGACCATCAAATGTCCAATTGCCCTCGTTTAGGAGAAGAAGGCATTCAAAAAGGCATTCGAACAGTTTGATAATGTTGGAGGTTATTGTGCAGTATTGGGAATATAGGTATTTGATCATACCGTTTTGAATGTTAAAAGTGAATAAACTTTTTTGAGAGGTGGATAAACTCTAATAAGAGGTGGGTAGGCCTAAACTCTATTCCTGAAATTTCAGAGGTGGATAAACTCCGTTTACTCGCGTTTAGCCTCCACTACATCCTAATTTGCGCTCATAGGCCTATTCCCAGCTTCGTAACAGAAAGGTAATATTTGACTGTAAGCTATACAATGTAGGTAGGCTATAGATATTTTATATCATACATAGCGTACACAACCAAGGGACGGAAGTCATCCTCTGAAAGCAGGGCATCTTCATATTTAGTGTTGCGTCGGAGTTGCAGAGCGCGCACCTGTTTGCTTTTTTTGACTGGCAGTGCCCAAGATCAGATGACAATACGTGAGTTGAATAATGTAGGATAAAAATATAAAGGTAAGCCTAAAGCAAACAATAAAGGACAATGTTTAAGGCATTGAACATTATTGAAAGAAAATGATAGCAAAGATATGCAGAATGAATGAAAAATGACCGGCGAACTAGGCTACTTTTTCAGCAAAAACATAGCCTACCCTAAAAGAAACGTTAAGCCTACATGACATATCACGCTTATAATTTTCGCTCTGCTTTGTAGGCTAAATCAGCATATTACCCTGGGTCATATTGGAAACGTACAGTAGCCTACTGTACCATAACGTACAGGATTATAGGCCTAGAGGTCTTTCCTTCATAAGCTAGGCCTACCCATTTTTTCTACAAAGTAGGCCTAAACATACGAAATGTTGATTATTCACATTACTGCAAGCAAAAGGAATGAAAGCGAGCAGAGGACAATGGACATGGATGCATACGATCTCTTTCCAGAAAGCTTTGCTGGAAAAAACATAATTAGTTAAGCTACAGTGTATTCCAACTGACGCATATAGGCTAGTTAACATCAGATGGCATAGGCTAGACCTATACAATGTTTTCAATATATAATTGTACATAAGCTACAGATTTTAGGCCATTGATTTCATTTAAACATATGCTAATGATATTGATGAGGGGGTGTTTACAAGGCGGAGACCTAAAACCATCCGGCTGCGCACAAGTAGACGTTCGTTTGTGATTTATAATGGGCACATCTGGAAGGGTGGCGTACGCACGTTTTTTTGTGCGTACGTTCGTTTTCTCTGAATCACACGTACGATCATTTCAGAAATGATCTAAGATCAAATGAAGGATGGTTTCTACGCAACCCTTTTATAAATGAGGCCCAAGATACGATACAGCGTGTCTTCTCAATGGCACAAGGGAAGACTCTTAAACGTCTTGAGACAAACCTCATGATGGTCTTGTAACACTACAAAAACTCATGATGGTCTCGAGACTTAGATTAGGTTAGTTAATATATCACACTTTAACTCAAAGGGAGATAATAGGATTATTAATTTGGAGTCCATTTCCTTTACTACTTTCTATTATCTCTCTTTGAGTTAAAGTGTGATATAGTAACTAACCTAATAACCACCAACCACAAGAGACACTCACTCAGCCATATTCAGCTAAATTCAGCACAGAGGAAGCGGTTCTGAAGAGCCCCATGTGAAATAAAATAAAATACTAGGGGCTGAAAGGCCCCTCACTATTTTACAGTAGCATGTGGCTCTTGTAACTCTATACAAGTGCTCTACAGGGAAACACCTAATCAAGTTGCACATTGTACAGTAAATACATGTCCAGGAGTCAAACCAGAGGTGTTCTTATTGGGATAAGTTAGTGATCTTAGCATTGTTACCCATTGTCCAAAACATATGAAATCAATCAGAAAGTCTCCAACAACAGCTGACCTTACCTTAGCATGAATGATTCTCATTCATTTACATGAAAGTGGAAAAATGTCACTTGTATATACACAAATATACTTTTATGTTTAAAACCTTATAGATACCTTTAGCTGTGGAGATGTTAACCCTTAGAACCCGATTGACGCAAAGTGCGTCAAAAAACACACCCTTTCTTCTCTGTTACATTGCTCCGCAACTGTTCATCACAACGAGATAACTTGTCTGTACGATCAAGTATGAAAATAAAAAATCATGAAATTAAATACAATTGTATCATATTTAAAGTCTATACTTCTCGGCGTTCACCTGTGCACCCATTACTTTCGTTTGAATTACTCGCTAACCCGTGATCGCATAGATATGGCAAGCATATCAGATGAAAGAGGAGAAACAGGGATATCCATTGGTACCATGGATATCGATCTTTCTGGCTTATAAAAACAGACGAAGTGATTGCAAAATATTAACGTCATGTACACAAACCAACGCTGCACACCCATTACTCTCGGAGTAATTACTCGCGGACCCGTGATCGGATATATATGCCACGTATGTTAGATGAAAGAGGAGACACAGAGCTATCATTTGATAACAAATACATCCTTCTGGGTTATAAAACAGATGAAGTGCAGCAAAATAATAACTTCATATAGCTGGACTTACCCCACGTTTTTGTCTGTTTTTGTGGCAAAGCATGTTTATAACCCAACGCTATCGTGTGTTTCTCTATGGCAAAAGATGTTCATAATCCGGTTTTGAGATCCTAGCAAACTCCTGCATGGCATCCAATTCTAGGCTCACATTGCATCCCAATTTGTTCAACAAAGAAATACCTTTTTTGCCTTTACTTTGTTCATGGCAATGCAGTAAAAAGTTGAGAATCATCCTGAGTGCATACACCATAGTCACACATGCTAACAGGCAAACTTGGGTCAAGTCAGGTCAGATCAGTTTGTGTCACAGATATGGAGCGCAGAATGGTCATTTTTCATCGCTAAATAAAAATGGCATTTATTTCCGTAAAATCACACACCACATATTTCTGTAAATTGCTCAGCCCCAGAGTATCCCTCCAACATGGCAATTATATTGCCCATTTCAGGACAGTCTGCCCTACACACACATGAAATGCATGTAGAGCTATGAGCTTGCTGTGGTGAGATACAGGTCAAAATATAAGAATTTTTATAATATGATTTTTATATTTTAATTCTTTAAAAATCAAAATAAAATCAATGCTAGTACTAATACATGAAATGATCTGGATAGCCTAGACTCTGCTGAAAAAAACAATATATAATATGTGTGTGTGGCACTTACAATGACCAGAATAAATCCTTATGAATAAAGGTAGTGAAAATGCCCTAAAAACAGCTTAGGGTTCTAAGGGTTAAAGATTATAAGAGTGGTGGTGGTGTAACTGAAAGTGACCCAAGTGGTTTTACATAAAAAGAGTTTGTTTGTGCTAGTTCAGCCACAAACCCCATAGGATTATGTTACCCTTTAATGCATAACCTGGGTCAAAAGTGACCCGGATGACTTAAAATGTTGAATATTTTTGCGAAACATTTATTTCATCATCCAGTATTACATGAATTAACTTGTTTTTAACCGTTACATATCTTTATTTTCATTTTTCCTTTCTTTATTTTTTAGAAAAAGTCGTTTATGTATCACTACCCCTTTAATGCGCAACATGGGTCAAAAATGACCCGCATTAATTTCCTATGGTTATTCATGCATACATGTGTTTATATTTGCAATATTTTAGGAATTTATTTATTTCATCAGTCAATTTTCCAGATATACATGTAATATCTTGTTTTTGATTATTACAAATCATAATTTTTAACTTTTTCCTTTTTTACATTAACAACAACACAGTTTTTTCATTACTTCGTCCAGTTTTCAGACATGGGTCAAAAATGTATGTATTCCTTTGCTATATCTAGTGAAATAATGTATGTATCATTGAATATTGCAGTTCATTTTGCAGTTGTTCAGTAAAAATCTTTTTGATTACTTCAAATAATTACAAATATAGTTTTTTCAAGTTTATCAAGTTTACAGACATATGTCAAATGTTACACCTGTGTGCACTTTTGATTAGAAGTAAAAACAAGATATATTAAAACAATTACTTTGATAAAAGTATTAGGTTGTAATTGTTTTAAACAAAATAACAACACATACTATAGTTGAAATATGTGAAATATACATATTTCATCTATCATATCTCAATTTGTCACACATGACATCAATAATAACCAGTCACACATATTGAGATATACTATATCTGAAGTATAGTGAACTGTGGTGAATGTGTCCAAATAAACTGTAGCTGATTAAGTAAAACACCAATAAATGGCCGTTTCAGCACTACAGTACAAGACACTTGCAAATTACCATTACATGTTTGCCCTTGTACACAGCCATAGTGCATTGGAAACACAGCTTCCAACTTTTAGTATTCTTGGTTTCTGTGCAGCTCTAGCTCCTCTTCCACTTCACTTGTCCTTCCTCTCTGATGCCCTTTTGTGGCTCTGTTTGGTTTCCTTTTTCTACATATTTTAATTGTACGTAATGGGTGAATCTCAATATCCCTCCCTCAGCCCTGAACCCGTCCTGTCCTATCCTGTGTGGCATGACAAGCTCGTTGCTTATTATCAGGGTATTGTGCAGTTAGTATATGCATCAAGTGCATCCAGTACATTGGACACGAGCACTATGGACACATGGGTCATCTCTATCCCTGCTTTCATTAGTATGTCTACACATCTATGCAGATAACATAAATATTTCTCATGGTTCCCTGGTCCAGAGTGCTGCATGTTGTCACCCCTCAATACCAATAGCAGTTTAACTGATCAGCATCCTGATTGTATCCGTGGAGTTACTATGGATGTTTAAAATGGAACTAGGTGAAATATTCTCATGACACATATGAAGAAGCACATGCATGAAGGGCACGTCTGACCTCCAGAGCTATATGGATATGAAAAGATGTGGGACAAAGAAACCACAGTCACAATGTGATATCAGACATGATGGTCAAGAGAAAAGGAAGAGATCTGACCAGCTACCAATGACACTAAAAGTAATAAACTGACCTATGTGCAAGGAACAAAAACATGGCGGTCATTTGTGTGGGGCATGTAAGACATGAAATATCAGATGGTGGGGTGCCCATGTGATGGATAATTATTTCCTATTCCCAAGTGAATTAACTACACTTTTGGTGACGTTCACTTCAGTTCACAATACTATAGACATAGTACAGTCAAACATAAGTGCTATTAGTTATCTGTGTTTTTAACGTGTGACAAATTGAGAAATAAACGTGTGATATATTGCTATTTGGATTAAAACACTATAGTAAGTCTAAGAACATTATTCTAAGATTATTGTGTTAACAAAACATGTTGTTATAGTTTATTTTTATTAAAAACAAAACAAACTTGAATGCATGGGTCTTTTTGGCCCACACACATAAACTTGATGTAGTAATACAAAAGCTATGTTTGTTCAGAAAATTAGACAGGAAAAGTAAAAATAACTATATGTAGCAATCAAAAATCTTTAGCTTGATAAATACAAGCAATATTGAATGATAAAATAAATCGCTTTCAATAAATATAGCTAAGGAACATACACATATCTATGAAATACCATAGGAAATGAATGCGGGTCATTTTTGACCCATGTCTGAAAACTGGATGTAATGAAGCAAAAACCTTGTTTGTTCATAATGTTAAAGAGGAAAAATAAAAAATATGATTTGCAGTGATCACAGACAAGTTAGTTAATGGATAGCTGACCTATTGAAGTATAAAATACATATATTTGTTAAAATATTGCAAATAAAAAGACAACTATGCATGAGTTACGATAGGAAATGAGTGCGGGTCATTTTTGACCCATGTTACGCATTAGAAGGGGTAAGCCTAGCTTGCGCATTAAAGGTTTTAAAAAAACAACAGCATCCACACTTCTGGGACACAATCAACTCTCTGCTTTTTTAGCTGAAGATTAGAATCTGCCTTTGCAGATGATCTCTGGCCAAACTGGCAGTAGTCCAACAGCTGTATAACCAAATACAACCAACATATAGCATTTTTTTTTATAGTTTCTTTATTACTTCAATGCTACAGTACATTTTAAAGGGGTGAATTAACCAAACTATAACTTTTTCAGATACATTTATGGTACACTTATTTGTTACAAAAAAACAGGTTTCTTCAAAACCATTAAAAAACATTAGACATATAAACCAACCAGATATAAAAAATAAAAAAAGCCTATGTGTTAGCCTATAGTGTGGGCTAGTGTTTCAGATACACACAATGGGATGTGTAGGCTATTCCGCATTTCACTAAACTGCTTACTTGGACTGAAATCTAATTTACAGCATGTGTACACTTCTTACTGTATCATACTGTCAATCCTGACCATTTTGAGGAAAACTCTGAATCAAAGACGGCGATGTCCATCAACAAAAAACAGCATGGAGTTAAAGCGTAATTTACAGTCCCAAGACACAGGCCTACACCACAACTGAGTGATGAACGTGAAATGCTTTGAATGGCCTACAAAACACTGCATTTAGGACAACTGCGTACTGTATAAAACCACGCTAATGGTGAATTAAGTATATAGCACTTATATTCAATAGCCTAATGAAAGCTTCATCAGTCAGTTAAAGTGTTCTCATAAAAGGAAACAGCAGGCCTACAGAATATTCCAAATAGGCTAGTTTCCTTTCACAGTAACAGAAATGCCACTTCTACTGCAAAATGTACTGAGTTTCAATTCTAAAGCATCTAGCTAGTGAGGTGGTTTTAGGGGGGAAAAATAAACAAACTGTGTACCTGATTCCACAGTCAATGTTCAGTATTTTGCCTATAATTTAGCCTATTATTTAGTATTTTCGATGGAAATTAAGCAAAATCTATCATTTGGGGCAGCCGTGCCCTACTGGTTAGCGTTTCGGACTTGTAACCGGATGGTTTCTGGTTCGAACCCCGACCAGTAGGAAGCGGCTGAAGTGCCCTTGAGCAAGGCACCTAACCCCTCACTGCTCCCTGAGTGCAGCTGTTGTTGCAGGCAGCTCACTGCGCCGGGATTACTGTGTGCTGAGTGTGTTTCACTAATTCACGGATTGGGATAAATGCAGAGACCAAATTTCCCTTACGGGATCAAAAGAGTATATATACTATACTTATACATTTCCTATTAACAACAGACCCCAGTATGGAATTGCATTGCTACAATTTTTTAAATATTGAAAATAATCAAATTGTTGGCTTAAAGAATCGATATTGAAACGTGATATAGAATCTTGATGAAACTTAAACCCCTAAACGGTATCCTTATAATTATGACCGCTTCGCAGCGAAGTGGCGGTCATATAGGTTAAGTCAGAGTTTTTTCTTCCGGATTTTGTCCCAGTAATTTTGTATTGATTTCCGACACTGAGATTCAATTAAAAATTCAATTCATGGACATCTAAAACATGTTACCAGTGCAGGCAAGCAGACAGACAGACACACACACACACCTCATTCAATTTTACACATACACACACTTATTTACATACAAAAGTATTGATTTCAGGACACTGGACATTTTTTGTGCAGTACATCTAGTTACTGTTGTTTTGGGAAGTATTTCTCATGCAATCATGCTGAGTAATGCAATGAAATCATTGTAATAGTTTGCAATTTTACATTAGTAAAGCAGTCCACTGATATGTACAGTATGCTTTCACTGACTAGCCTGACGAGCCAGACCCACATTAAAATGTAGGGTTTGGGCACTCACCATTCGCAGTGCTCAGTCCGAGGGGCGGGATAATCGGTTGTCTTTCAAATTCCCTCTGCATGCAATAGGACAGCGCTGAGTCCCATGCGGAGCTTAACTCGTGTCACACTGTTGGCCAACTGCAACATCTTATTTGTTTTCAAGTAGCAGGGAATACAAGCCAAACCGTTGCAACTCTGCCATCAATCATTATGTTAAGCCCGCTTAACGACTCTATACACGATTTGATTGGCCTGATAGAAGTTTATTTTTTCGAGGTCAGAAAAAGAGGTCTCGGCTCAGAGTTGCTAGACTAGCCCTGGAAACAAATGTTATTTGCTGCCGCTAGGGTGCGTCTAGATTTCTAGGCTATTCACTGACTGATTTAATGTCAAATGTGCAACAACAATACCATAACAACAATAATGATAATGGTTTTATATATCCAGATACATTTTGTTAATAAACTGTTTGCATCCCTGCATATTGCAGTCCAGTCTGTGTGAGTCACTGTAACAAAAAGTCAGCTTAGCATAACGCTACTTCCTTGAATGGACCAGTGTGCCATTTAGGGGTGAAATATTCATTGATTTTTAATTGAAATCGTAACTTGATCTAACGCAACCAAATCGCAAAGGCCGCAGTTAATCGTTCGGCTTATGACTGATTATTTGGGAGTATTTTGCTACTTCTTCAGTCAAGATGATGAACATTAGCAACATTTTAAAAACCACCATAGGCAGCAGCATGATGAATACAGGAAGTTGTAGACTACTGTCATGTTTAAATGTATTACATGGTGAATAGGCTAACCTGAAGCTTGACTTTCAAAAATTATATCACAAATGAAATCACAATCATAATGTCTGTCAGAGAATGTACCATGTAGAATCGTAATTAGAAATTAACCCCCAAAACAGTGTTGCCAGAGTTACCTTGAAAAAGTAATCTGATTACTGATTACTCCTTTACCTAACTTAGTTACTTTACTGATTGCTTGATTTTAAAAGTAGCAGCTGCCGACAACACTCCCCACCGCCTTAACATAAAAATGACAACCGGTTTTGCCAATAGCCTATATCACTTTATTGGAAGTGCATTTTAACAGTAACATGAGACATTCCAACCTGCAAAAAGTAATTTCAGGGAGGTATCCCGAAGCCCCCCACAAACAATTTTGCCTACATAGATACTGAAATACAGATGAATATGTTTGTCTCTTAGATATTGAAATAATGTCTAGTCAGAACACCAAATAAAGAAGGCAGATAGAAATTGTGTTAATAAAATATGTAGACTTTGGTAGTTTGGGCTTTTCATGTAGCCTTGGCAACTAGCCATCTAATATAGGCCTGAATAATATGCAAATTAAATGACACTTGTTAAACTCAACTCAACAAGTCTTTTGCAATCATGTAACCCGCCATAGGCAATGCTAAAGTCATCTGATTGGTTAATTTAGCGAAACAGGTCAATCAGGATGCTCTCTGTCTTGGATGCGCTTCAGACACACACGCACCCTCCCTCTCTGTCGTGTGTGAGCTATATTCTCACTTCAGATGCACAGGCGATTGATGCTCGGGTCAGATTACAAAGTGGTCAGAAGTAACACGTCACTGCATCACTGGTGGTAAACACAGAAAGTTGTTCTTGTTGTTTGAGTGAACTTGGGACTCAGAAAAAGGCAGTCAGGTTCAGAGAACAATGCTCTTTCTTGGAGTCAGGATATGTCGTTGAGTACCAAACCTTTATCTCTATCACACAAGCTCAGGTTCTCGCCACATCTCATGGGTCCTTTCTTGGGAACAAGTGGGTCGTGAAACTGGGATGCAACTCTCCATCATGTTTGAGGACATTAGCCTCATATTCCTGTCTAGTAGTGTCTTCCGTCAATACTGTCCCAAAAATCCAGTCCCAGTGTCTGAAGTATGGGGCGTAGTTACCTTTGTACCGTTGGTGATGGGCCTGGTGATACCGTGCACCACTAAAACATGGGAGCAGGTGGTGGAGTGCCCATGGCAGGTCATAACCACAATGGTCATCAATGGCAAGATAGGTGTTGAGCAGGTGAAAGAGGGCCTCACTCAGTGGATGGCAGTGCACCAGTGCCGCACTGACCAGCGCCATGATCTGGAGGGAGACTAACTCGGTTATGCTAGCATCCTGAGCAGCCAGGGCGAACATGCTGTGGTTAAGGTGATGTGCACGGTGGACCTTCTGGAACAGCCAAGGAACCCTGCCATGTATAAACAAAGAGTGGAGTGAAACCTTGCGCGTCTGTTTCATTAAAGGTTGTATCAGCGATTTCAGGCCCAAAAAAGGCCCAAACATAAATGATCACATTCATCTAATCTTTCGATCCGCTAGCTGCCTGCCCCATAAGCAGCCGTCAAAAAACTAGGCAGCCTAGGCTCTGGGGGGGCTCTCTGTTTTTTTAAACATCAACAGAAGTGACGTACAGTATCCCCGCTATCGCTGATACAACCTTTAACCATAGCAACATTCATAAACATGCACAATTGATATCTTTGATAGTAGTGTATAATTGATATAAACATGCACTATTGATAATAGTTTAAATAAATTAAGTCTGTTAAGCCTTAATCAATTCAATTCAATTCAGTTTTATTTATACGCCTTTCGTGCCAACAGCAATACAAGGTGTTTAACAACAGCACTTACAATTAAGATAAAACAAAAAGAATAATAAAAACAATAAAATATGTGTAAAAATACAAATAAAAATCAAGGTGCAAAAGTCATAACATATGAAGTATGCATATGCATACAGAAAAGACATATCAAGACCTAAAATTCAAAACGGTCAGGGATTTAAAAGAAGGCAAGGCTAAAAAGGTATGTCTTAAGATGTTTATTAAAAGTTCAACTGATTGGACCATCCTTAGCGCAAGTGGCAGGCTGTTCCACAGGGAAGGACCATAGTGAGTGAAGGCTGTCTGAGGATCTGAGTGGCCGTGATGGAAGGTACAGTGAGAGCAAGTCAGATAGATAAACAGGCGCAAGGCCATTTAGGGCTTTAAAAACCAAAAGTAAAACCTTAAAATCAATTCTAAAACTGACAGGGAGCCAGTGAAGGGATTTTAAGATAGGGGTAATGCGTACTCTCTTTTTGGTCTTGGGCAGAACACGTGCTGTTGCATTCTGAATTATCTGCAGCTTGTTAAGATTTTTTTTTTGATAGGCCAGTGAAAAGGGTGTTCCAATAATCAAGCCTGCTAGTAATAAAAGCAATAAAAGGCCGCGCTTTGGATATATTTCTGAGATGGTAGAAAGCACAACTGGTGACATGATGTGACTCAAAGTTCAGATCTGGGTCAAGGAACACACCAAGATTTTTGGCAAGGGGTTTGATGTTCTGTGTCAGGGTGTTTAAATTGTTACTGATAAGTTCCCGCTGAGTCTTAGGGCCAATGACTAAAACTTCTGACTTGTCTTTGTTCAGTTGCATAAAATTATTAGACATCCATGTATTCATTTGTTCAATACACTGAATGAGACTGGCAATAGGGCTACTGTCGTTGGGGGAGATATAGATGTAAAGTTGGGTGTCGTCAGGATAGCTATGGAAGTCAATCCCATGTCTCCTGATAATGTTATATATGGAGTAAAACTGAACAAATGAAACTTGTACATCTTGTATGCTTCGTATTTTTCGTTTCTTACTGGGTAACGTTACACCTGCTGTCTGTCTGCTCGTCCCCTCTTCCTCAGACTCATTTTCCTCATCCACTCCACTATTGTCTGTACGTCTGGTTTTTTTGGGCCAAGCAGCGAAGCTGCGAGGACCTCATTGTATTTCTACGTTTTCCTATTATTATTGGGGGCCAAGCAGCAAAGCTGCAGGGCAACCCATAGTGATTCTATGTTTTCTTCCCTATTATTGGGGGCCAAGCAGCGAAGCTCTGGCTGCACCCATTAATGATTCTATGATTTCTTATTATTATACTTTCTTCCGCCATGGAAGTCAATGGCAGCCCATAGAACCGTCTGGTAAAAAGTTGTGAAGGCACACTTAAAAGTTGTGAAGGCACACTTATTAGGGACAGTACCATGATTAATGTCACCAAGTTTCATGATGGCAACTCAAGCACTCTAGCGCCACCAACAGGCCAAAGTTGGATGTGCTGCTCCACGCACGTAACTTTATTGACCCAGATGGCGATTGTCAAAAATGTGGTATCGTTGTAATCCTTGGACCAAGCCGAGTTCAACGCACCCTATGACGTCATTTTCCGCCATGATGGATTTTCCGCCATATTGGATTTTATCGAAAGTGAAACTAAAGTTTCACGCCTCACATAGTTTGTCGATTTTAAAAACTTAATACATATGATCTTCAGACCAATCCGCACAAAAGTTATCGATTTTTGTCTTCGAACTAAAACCGTTAGCCCGTAACAACCAATCGAAATATGCGGGCGAAGCACCAAACAGGAAGTGAGCTCATATCTCAGCAACCTTTCATCTGTCATAACCAAACTTAGTACATGGACTTATATCCCCATCTGTAGAGCACTCAAAAATCTGGTGACCTTTGACCTCTAGGGGGGCGCTGTAATTAGCAAAAATGCATTTTGGCCTGTAGCTGTTGATGTGTTTGGAATTAAAACATACTAGTGGTGTCTGGTAGTACTTTTGGATGTCCTTAGGCTGACCCAGGCCAACTTGTGATGTCAACATAATTGATTCGGCCGCCATATTGAATTTAATCAAAAAACGAAAAAGTTTTCACTGGTCAAGAAATTTTATCTGATTTTCACCAAAATTGGCTCAGACCATCCTCAGACCTTGCCTTATCAGTGTTTAATTTTTCTGGAACGATTGACAGAAGCGTTAAGCCTGTAACAGCCAATCGAAATTTAGCGCGAAGCCGCCAAACAGGAAGTGAGCTCATATCTCAGCAACGCTTTCATGTATCAAAACCAAACTTAGTACATGGTCCTCAGGGACCCACCAGGAGGACGCTCAAGAAATTTGGTGACCTTTGACCTCTAGGGGGCTCTGGAATTGGCAAAAATGTATTTTGGCCTGTAGTTGCTGTATTATTCTGCAATGGAGGTCAATGGCAGCCCATAGAACCGTCTAGTTCATCCTGATGATGCACAAATAATTTGGTGACCTTTGACCTCTATTAGGGCATTGAAATCACAGCAAGCATGATCATATCTCAATCGATCTTTTTATTTTGATGTGAAACTGTTGACAGCGAAGTTCCATCCAGTTAATTCTAATGTGTGCGTGCAAGGGTGGGGCGGGTGGGACGGGCAGGGGCGTTCGTGGCGGTGGGTTGGCTGGGTGAGGGGCGGCAACACTCAGCCCTGGTTCAGCCACACAAAATCAGTTATGTTTTGATGTGAAACTTGACCTTGTAACTCAGCCAATCTTGGGTTGTTTGACATGGAACTTGTTGTGACTGCTTAATGCTATATGCCTGATGCCACGGCATTGAGTTGCATGGCAAATCTGGACTTCTGGACTGCTGAACTGCCTGCTTGGCCCCCTCATTGCTGCTTGCAGCTATATTTATTATTACGCTTCGCCATGGGGAGTCTATGGCAGCCCATAGAACCGTATGGTAAAAGTTGTGAAATTTAGCACCGATTGGGGACAGGCCCATGATTAATTTCACCAAGTTTCATGTCGGCTCCTCGAGGGCTCTAGCGCCACCAACAGGGGCAAAGTTGGACGTGCGTTCCGCGCCGCGTAACTTTTGACCTGTTGATCCCCGATTTTGAAAAATGAGGTACCGTTGGAATCCTTGGACCAAGCCGAGTTCAACGCACCCTATGACGTCATTTTCCGCCATGATGGATTTTCCGCCATTTTGGATTTCATCAAAATCACTTAAAAACGTATCAGAGGTCACACATTTTGTCCGATCGAATTCAAACTTCATAGATATCATCTACAGACCATGCCTCATTAATGCATTGCTTTTTGTCTTCGGAACTAAAACCGTTCGCGCGTAACAGCCAATCAAAATTTCTGCTGCCCGCCAAACAGGAAGTGAGCTCATATCTCAGCAACCCATTCACCTATCATAACCAAACTTAGTCCATGGACTCAGGACCCAATCAGGGGACGCTCAAGAAAATCTGGTTACCTTTGACCTCTAGGGCGCTGTAATTAAGAAACATGCCTTTTTGGCCTGTAGCAGCAGTTGTGCTTAGAATTAAACGCGCTAGTGGTGTCTGGTAATACTGTTGGAGGTCCTTAGGCCGCCCAAATAACTTGTGATGTCATAAGTAATTGATTCAGCCGCCATATTGGATTTAATCAAAAACACGTCGCAATTTTTCGCAGGTCACAAATTTCAGCGGATCCTCCACCAAAATTGGCGAAGAACATCTTCAGACCATGCCTTATCAGTGCATAAGCTTTTTGGAGCGATTGACGGTAGCATTCGGCTGTAACAGCCAATGTCGAAACTTCGCGGCGAAGCCAAACAAGCAGAAGTGAGCTCATATCTCAGCAACCCTGCCATGTATCATAACCAAACTTACTACAAAGGTTCAGGACCCCATTAGGAGGGCTCAAAAAATGTGTTGACCTTTGACCTGTAGGGGTGCTGCAATTAGCAATATTGCATTTGATCTGTAGTTGCGATGTGTTTTATCGATCTTTTATTTTTGGATGTGAAACAGATGACAACATATTCCATCCAGTTCATTCTAATGCGTCGTGGTAGGGCCCCAGCGGGACCGGTTAAGGACGGGCAGGGGTGATTGATTAGGGGGCTGGCTGGCCGGAGGCGGTGGCAATACTCAGCCCTGTTTCAGCCCTACAAAATCAGTTATGTTTGATGTGACACTTGTTAAAAGTGTTGATCGCGGGTGTCTGCTGAGTTCTATCTTGTCGCCCGTGGCTACTCCGCCTATACTGCTTGGCCCCTCATTGCTGCTTGCAGCTATATTTTATATATGCAATGGAAGTCAATGGCAGCCCATAGAACCGTCTGGTAAAAGTTGGGAAATTTGGCACACTAATTGGGGACGGTCCCATGATTCATGTCACCAAGTTTCATGTCGGCAACTCGAACCCTCTAGCGCCACCAACAGGCCAAAGTTGGAAGTGTGTTCACTCACGTAACTTTTGACCCGTGGGTCCGATTTTCAAAAGTCAGGTATCATTGGAATCCTTGGACCAAGCCGAGTTCAACGCATCCTATGACGTCATTTTCCGCCATGATGGATTTTCCGCCATTTTGGATTTCATCAAAAACACTTAAAATGTATCAGGGTCACATACTTTCTCTGATTCCCACCAAATTTTACACAGATCATCTTCAGACCAAGCCTCACAAAAGTTATCACTTTTCGTCTTGAAAAGTATTACCGTTAAGCCCGTAACAGCCAATCAAAATTTAGTGAAGCCACCAAACAGGAAGTGAGCTCATATCTCAGCAACCCTTGCAGTCATCAAATCCAAACTTGGTATATGGACTCATGACCCCATCAGGAGACCTCTAGAAATTTGGTGACCTTTGACCTCTAGGGGCGCTGTAAATCAGTAACATGCCTTTTGGACTGTAGCTGCTGTTGTGCCTAGAATTACAATGTACTAGTGGTGTCTGGTAATACTGTGGAAGATCCTTATGTCGACAGATGGCAATTCATGACATCAACATAATTGATTTGGCCGCCATATTGGATTTAATCAAAACCACTATCAAATTTCCCTAGGTCACAAATTTCATCGGATCCTCACCAAAATTGGCACAGACCATCTTCAGACCATGCCTTATCAGTGCTTTGATTTCCATAACAATTGACGGAAGCGTTTGCCCGTAGCAGCCAATCGAAATTGGTGGCGAAGCCACCAAACAGGAAGTGAGCTCATATCTCAGCAACCCATTCACCTATCATAACCAAACTTAGTCCATGGACTCAGGACCCAATCAGGGGGATGCTCAAGAAATCTGGTGACCTTTGACCTCTAGGGGGCGCTGTAATTAAGAAACATGCCTTTTGGCCTGTAGCAGCAGTTGTGCTTAGAAATAAAACGCACTAGTGGTGTCTGGTAATACTGTTGGAGGTCCTTAGGCCGACCCAAGCCAACTTGTGATGTCATTGTAGTTGATTCGGCCGCCATATTGGATTTAATCAAAACATGTGTTTTTTCGAGGTCACAAATTTCAGCGGATCCTCACCAAAATTGGCAGAGAACATCTTCAGACCATGCCTTATCAATGCATGCCTTTTGGAAACGATTGACAGCAGTAACTTCGAATGATGTCATTCATAAAGTTAATTTTCTCGTGATTTGAAAAAAATGCCCAGATCCGTTTATTGGGTGCCACGGATGTCTATCAAATGCGTCTGTGCATAGCTCATCATCGTCTTGCTTTCCCCCTTGTTCTGTGATTGGTCCCCTATCTCAGGTGAAAAAATGGTCTCCAGGCTGCCTTAGCAGTCTCAAATAGGCAACATGGGAACACCCAGGCTAGTAGCATTCGGCTGTAACAGCCAATCGAAACTTTCTTGTGCCAAAACAGGAATTGAGCTCATATCTCAGCAACCCTGCCATGTATCATAACCAAACTTACTACATAGGTTCAGGACCCCATTAGGAGGACGCTCAAAAAATGTGTTGACCTTTGACCTGTAGGGGGTGCTGCAATTAGCAATATTGCATTTTGATCTGTAGTTGCGATGTGTTTTATCGATCTTTTATTTTTGGATGTGAAACTGATGACAACATGTTCCATCCAGTTCATTCTAATGCGTGCGTGGTAGGGCGGGGCGGGACGGGCAGGGGTGATTAGGTGGGGGGGCTGGCTGGCGGAGGCGGTGGCAATACTCAGCCCTGTTTCAGCCCTACAAAATCAGTTATGTTTGATGTGACACTTGTTGAAAGTGTTGATCGCGAGTGTCTGCTGAGTTCTATCTTGTCGCCGTGGCTACTCCTGCCTATTCTCCTTGGCCCCCTCATTGCTGCTTGCAGCTATATTTGAGCTTGTTTCTGTCCCTTTTTTTAAAAATTAAAAACAGGTCCATTTTGTGTTTCACCCTAGCGGAACTACTGTAACGCCGCCTGCCTGCAAACGTGCGCTGCGGTCAAGTTTTGCCATGCAGGCTGTGATTGCATTCAAAGGCGTTGCAAGTGAGATAGGCCTACTGTAAGCAGAACGAAACTAAAGATCACCTCGTTGAAGTCATACAGTAGACTAGGCTAAATCAGAGCCTACTTTTGTTTTTATCAAGCTTGGGCCAGAGATGATGGCCTTTGGCGAACAGTTTCACCAAATTTGGCGAAATCTCGCCAAAACTACCATGCGAGGCACCAATTATAGCTTGACGAGCCGCATGTGGCTCGCGAGCCGCGCAATGAGTAACACTGTAATATAGACAGGCTTGTGCAAAATTCCAGAATTGAATTGAAACTGGCTCTTAAATTCCAATTCAATTCTTGAATTTCACTGGCATTTCAATTGAGGTAGTAAACAGGAAGCAGAATTGCAATTCGAATTGTGCACAACCCTGGTTATAGACGGTCCCTAAGTAGGTCGACTGGAAGAGAGGAGACGAGCTGGAAGCAAGGAGACGGGCTATACTGCCTGCCAACACTGGGTGACCATTCCGTGAGTAACCTAGACTGTAAAAACCAAACTGGTCTCTGTTGGCAGCCCAGACTCGAAAAACTGGCAACAAACTGGGGGCTGTCGCCTAAACAAAACAGAAACCCTGCCTGGAATTTCTCTGGGAATACTGAAAGTAGGGATCTGGTGTGTTTTGTTTGGCCCTTGGTTATAATATAATGTAGGCTATACGTTTTAAATATATAACAATATAACACAAACAAACGCGATTCCTGAATAGCATACACATGTTTCATATCAATGTAGTTTCATGTCCAAGATAGGCTACTGCATGTCTGCAGTGAAGTGCAGTCATTTTCCATGTCCAAACTGCTGCTGCATATGAACAGCAAGAAAACTCACAAGAACACTTTTTGGGACAGGCTATAATGTAATTCCCTGTTGACAAACACACTTCAATGCATTAGCCTGTATAATTACTTACGAAGGAACCAACAGCTTAGCTCAAGGAATGGCTTGAAAGAGTCTTACCTGTGCATTAACAAATGCCATATGTAGAAAAATGTGTCAAACATAAGTAGGCACAGTAGTATTTCTGCAAGAGCGAGGAGGCAAGACGGCGCCTTCTCAGGTAAATCAGTTTCTCGGAGGCTTAGAAACAGTGCAATAGATGGCAGAACACCAGTCAGGTACTTGAAGACTATTCTTCCAAGGCAATCCAGCCATATCCATTGGTCAAATGGTTCGTAAATCTTACTCTTGATCCTGTAGTAATGAATCCATTGGAAACGGTCTCCGAGTAAATCAAACACCAAGTAAGGGACGCAAAAAAGAACATGGACAGAAAACGCGATGCATGCGGCCAACACAGGTGACTGGAATAATACCTGTCTCTCGCGCATGTGATCCCAAATCGGCTGCAGCAAAGGTTCTGAGTACCTGTCAGCTAACCAGCATGTATCATTCATCATAATGTAATATGCATAGAGCTGAATCTTAAATGGACTTTCACGGACCACGACTTCGCTAGTCATCAACAGAGAGAACTGAAAACGAAATGAAATTGGGAAAGGGGGGATCTCCCCAAAACTCACGGATCCAGAAAGTAGGCTATCCCTTTCCTTCATCTCCGTATCTCCAACAGTGGCCTAAGCTATTTATTTTCTTTAGACAGATATGTTTGCACTTCTTAAATGAGGATATGGTTATGCATATGAGCCTAGCCAAGGTTAGGTTATTCTCAGTGCGATATGCCCGTCCCAAAAATGAAATTTTGGGGAATTCTGGATAGTGATGACTCGAGCGTTAGTCCTTGAACCAGAGGGGGTGGTTGGTAGCCTACCATCTGAGGGAATAAGTCTCATACAGTGTTTTTTTTTTTTTTTTTCAAGGTATAGGCCTACTAACTACCCTTAGAAAATCACTGCTTTGGTAGCAGCTTATTGTGTGCTATCAACCTGTATGTCTATTACGCTGATGCAAAAATCGTAACTACTGTAATATATATCCACACAACACTTCCACCGCTGAGTATTGACATGTTAATATTTTTTTGTCTTGCAGGTTTTCTGAAATATTATATATGAATATGCAAATTATCCATTATCTTATGAAATATGCAATAATTTG
Source organism: Alosa alosa (assembly GCF_017589495.1). NCBI lineage: Eukaryota > Metazoa > Chordata > Actinopteri > Clupeiformes > Clupeidae > Alosa > Alosa alosa. The sequence goes on along the minus strand of NC_063193.1, from coordinate 14,635,304 downwards.
CATACATTTTTAAGTACAGAAATCTTAACATTGGATAAAGTCTGGTTTGCATACAATTTCAGAAAGGTTGCAAAACAAAACATATGACATAATGTCAATAATCATCTGTGGAAGTTTTGTGGGGATATCTACAGTATTGGTTAAAATGTTTAGCTTATACACCTGTAGGATATCCCTCCTTAGACATAGCCTACAATGGACATAAATAGACTGATAAAACACAAAAAGCTATCCCAAATGCAATGCTATCACATACTGTCTAATTCTAGGGTGGTATACCTTCTCAAAAATCACTATTGAACGGTACTAATTGACCGGTAACACTTTATAATAACTACACATAATTCATCATTTATTAAGCCTTTGTTACTTATTAGTTAATGGTTTGTTCATCATTAGTCATTTATTTTTCATACATAATTTATCATCAGTAAAGCATTTGTTCACACAGTTATAAATGGTTTGTTCATAGTAAATAAGCCTATATCTGAAATATGTTAATATATTATTATGAATACTTAATAAATGATGCAATTGATGAAGTAATATTTCCATTTTTAACAGTTGTTACATACACATGCACTAATAATTAGGGTGAGGATACATATTTTATAAACCTCTTCCTAATACTATAATTCATGATTAACTCAGGAGTTACAAGTGGTTAGTTAATGATATTTTGTGAGCTCATCTAAAGTGAGGACGTTTTATGCCTTGCAGCACATTTACAAATGAGTTAAATAAAGTTTACATTTGCATTTATTCATTTAGCAGACAATTTCACTCAAAGCGACTTACACGTGTCAATGAAATTAAAGGGCAAAGCCACATTGGTGGACGCCGGGGCTTGAACCCCCAACTTTATGGGCTCCATATTCACTACACTACCTCTGTCCAGTGGTATTACAACAGTCAATTCAAAAATATAATAGAGATATGTGTGTTTACTGTGAACAAACCATTTTTAACTGTGTGTAAACATGATTTACAGATGAGAATTATTAATGCTTTACAAACAAAGAATACAGCATTTAATAATAGTTTACAGATGTTTAATACTACACTCTAAAAAATGATTCAGAGGTTAGTAGATAAAACTTAAAATGAAGAACATTTTCGACATAAAAAATTAAGTTTGCTACTTGTACATGTATGGGTGAGTTGACAATTTATTTTAAGGAGTTTGTAATACTGAAAAGAAAGAGAGCTGTCTCAACTTATTCATATATGGATTTTCAACACACAGTCTTGCTTTCACCTAACAATAGAAAGTATTAAGTTCCTGAAACTTGTAAATCTAGTGACCAAACTTATAAAGCTAATAACGATTGAACGTTCAGGACCTTCCAGACCACGCCTGAGAAGTAACAGAAATTATGGCACAGGATCCTGTAGCCTGCATCGAACATCACAGGTACGTGCAAAGTAGTCTAGCCTACTATTTTTGTGTTTGTTTTAAAAGCAACAGCTATCAAACAACGGCACACAGTGCATCAAAATCTTTGTCACGTGACACTCAAATGAAATTAACGCTACAGCTTGCCCTTTGCTAATTTGAATATTTGAAAAGATGGATTTTAGCTATCTCTACAGACAGTAGCTTCTCGTGTCTTCCAAGCTAGCTGCTGCTTGCACGGTAATTAAACCATTTGAAAAGATGACTTTGGTAGCTGGCGTCTTCAAAGTTACCTGCAGCCTGCCCTTTGAAGGTAAATTTAGCTGTCTGGTGTCTTCAAATTTCACCGTGGCAGCTGTATTCCGACTTAACATTTTTAGCATTGCTAGTTCTAGCACTGCACGTGTTTTGAGGATCATATTTGGTGCCCTAGTTAAGCCCTAACATTGTCACTATTTATGAAGGTTTGTGGGCCATTTGACATTCTTAGCTTAACCTGAACATAGGCCTAATAGGTAGGCCAACATTTATTTATTTTTGAAGTTTGAAATATTATGTGTCAATCCCTGCAAACCATGTAGATTTTGTTCATTTTGTTGTTTGTCTTGAGGTAAATTTTCTAACATTGTGCCTTTCTTTTTATACAGATAAATGACCAATTCAGGCGGAGCTCTACATTCATTCATTGCAATAACTGGACCAGTTGCCATTGCTTTAAAATAAACAATGCTTTCAGAAAATTTAAATTGCTGTGTGCTTTTATTCAGACAGAAGTGAAGTAAGTTACTATAACAAAAAAGATCCATGCAAATTGTTTACCTTAATTTTTTAAGTCATTTCAACTCAAGTTGTTTTTTTGAGTAAATATTGTGAGACTTTTATAGTGAGAAGAACTCAATTAGTTTAGCACAATCAACCTGATTTGTCCTCTAAAAGCTTAATGAAGTTGAACCAACTTAATTATATTAATTTGATCATATAATATAATTCAGTTGTTCTAACTATATAAGTCTCACAATATTTACTCAAAAACGGCTTGAGTTGAAATTACTTAAAAAGATCCATGCAAATTGTTACCTCAATTTTTTTAAGTTGAGTAAGTGTATTATTTTTTAGAGTGTACATGCTTAACAGTGTGTAGTAGAAGAAAACAGAAACTCTTGCATAGTTGTAGGTGTTTCTATCTGGGCCAAGGTACTTTGTAGTGTAGTGGATAAGGTGCTGGACTAGCATGCAGTAGCCTGAAAAGTTGGGGGTTCGATTCCTGGCTTTCAGTGTTGTGTCAATCGATTTAATTGACATTTGTAGCTTGTCTGCTAAATGAATGAGTGTGAATGTAATCTTTACAACTCATTTGAAAATGTGCAAGGCAGAGAAAGTCCTCACTTTAGATAAACTCACAAAATATCATTAACTAACCACTTGTAACTCCTGAGTTAATCATGAATTATAGTATTAAGAAGAGGTTTATAAAATATGTATCCTCACCCTAACTAATCATTAGTGCATGTGTATGTAACAACTGTTAAATAATGGAAATATTACTTCATCAACAAAATATTATTGCATACTTTATTAAGTATTAACAATAATTTATAAACATATTTTAGATACAGGCTTATTTACTATGAACAAACCATTTATAACTGTGTGTGCAAATACGTTATTTATGAGAATTAACATAGGAGCAATGCTTTACAAATGATGAACAAAGCATTTTGTAATAGTATGTCTCATAGCCCATCTCGGCTTGTCCCCTGCACTCCAAAATCTGACGCTAGTTAGCCGATGCTACCAACAGCTTTTTCAATGGTGGTGCTTCGGCATCGGGCTAGCCATGCAAATAAATCACTGTTTTACACTATTTACGAGGCAGGGCCCTCGGAAGTCTACCAATGAAGTGTGGCGATACATTCAGCCTCATAAATGGTGTAAAACAGTGATTTATTTGCATGGCTAGCCGGGATGCCAAGCACCACCATTGAAAAAAAAAGCTGTTGGTAGCATCGGCTAACTAGCCAGATTTTTTGAGGGCAGGGGACAAGCCGAGATGGGCTATGAGACATACGTTCACACTCGGTATCATGTTTCAACACACTTTAGGTCAATATCACACCGGAATTCTCCTTTAACAAATGATGAATTGTGTGTAGTTATTATAAAGTGTTACCAGCATTTTTTGCTAATCTTACTAATATTTTTTTACTACATGTTCCTATAGGTGTCTAGTAACCTGTCCCAATTTATCCACGGCCAAACGCCTGGAGAGCCAATCAAGTTTGGGGTGCCCAGAGTCTGGGTGAAAATAATGATTTTTTTTTTTTTTTTTACCAATATTAGCTTTTGCAATGTCTAACTAACTTGTGGCAGCCCAACGCAACCTACTGGTTAGTGCTTCGGACTTGTAACCGGAGAGTTGCCGGTTCGAACCCCGACCAGTAGGCCACGACTGAAGTGCCCTTGAGCAAGGCACCTAACCCCTCACTGCTCCCGTGAGTGCTGCTGTTGTTGCAGCTCAATGTGCCGGGATTAGTGTGTGCTTCACCTCACTGTGTGTGCAGTGTTTCACTAATTCACGGATTGGCATAAATGCAAAGACCAAATTTCCCTCACGGGATCAAAAGAGTATATATACTTATAACTAGGGATTTTTAGGGGTGCTGAATCTATCTATGCCCACTTGCATAACAACTGAAATGGCTTAAACGCCAAGTTTGGACATGACCAACCCACATCCGTCTTTTTCAAGATGACATGTCACATTTAAAACTATATGTTGCCCTTATGCTGGGAACCTTTTATGTGGATTGAAGTGTCCAGGGACAATGTGCTAACACATAATGTGCCAATTACCAGGGACAATGTGGCAACATATAGCCTAATCAGTCAGTCAGAGTAATGTATCTAAACTAAAGAATAGAACAGAAAAAAAATATTCTGACAATACTTCAATCATTATACATATTTATTGTATAAACAATAAAATACACTCATCATCCCCACCCCACAATATCATTTAAGAGTGCAAAAATAGTTCCATTCAAGTCATAGTCAAGTCATCCTGAGCTGGAAGTCACTCAATGGTTCATGTGGGGACAAACTACTGTATCAAACTAAGTATCAAAACAGTAGCCAGTGTGACCAACAGGTACTTTTGATGCAGCTGACCTTAAGAAACATTTTACATTCAGGTTCCTATTTCTGAATAACTAATAGTTTTCCACAGCTAAGCTGCAATTACCTTGGGAGAGGATTCAAGAAGTTCATTTATGTCATTAAAATATGAATGACTTGTTCGGTCAAAAGGGCCAAATCCCTTCACAACTTAATTCACACCAGTGTTATCAACTCTCATGCTGTGCACAGGTATGTTAAAGTAGAGCCATTAAAAAATAACACTAGATTAAAATAACCCAATGTTTCAAGTTAAAAAGATCAATATAAGACATGCTCTTTAGTGAATGAACGTGAAAAAAAAATGGTCAACTTTAGACGGTTTACAAAACTGAAAGCAAACATCAAACAGTGAGAACAACATGGACATGCTGCAGCCATTGTTAAATTATAAGAGGTATTGTCATTTGATAAATATTTTTGGGAGGACTGAAGCGGGGAGAGGCTGGCAGTGGACCAGGCATTTATTATAACAAACAAAACAAACAAACAAACAAACAAAATCAGTGTGCCCTTACCAAAAGCCAAAAGCCCTGCAATGGTGTCTGCCAATGCAGCCAAAGGCAGAGTTTTGTTCAGAACAGCATGGGCCACACAGAATGTGGTCGTCACAGCAACACTGCAGACAGGCTTCCCTGTCTGGTAGTGAGCCACTACTTCTCCCTTTCTTTCAGGTTTGTCAATAATCTGCCTGCTGATATCCGGAATGATCATAAAACAGCATTACAGTGCACTATACTCACACTGACTCAGCAGTTGCTTCCCCTTTAGAGATATATGCATTTTCCAGAGGTCTTGATACTATGGCCTGGCAATAAACATATGCGGTGGAATGAGCTGAATGAGGCCAGTAGTAATGACATACTAATCTCCCCTTTTAAGTACCCAGATGTGCTCTGGAAGAATGAAGATGGGTCTAGTTAATATTCTAGATCCAAAGGGAGAAACCCTGCTCCACATGATTGTAACACAAACAAACAAACAAACAAACAAACAAAGTGCATAACATAATTCTACATTTAAATGCCCTCTTTGCAAGGAGAGCCTATACAACAGAAGGAAAGAGTTATGTACAGTACAAGGCGTGAGTGGGCACCGTAATGACAGATGGTTACATTCCATTACTCTGAGGGATACACCAGCATCTGATCCTGCCACAAGCGGTCAGGTGACTAACTGTGAGTAGCTACCAGCTACACCAGCTGCCCAGCATATAAAAGGGGAGAGGGGGGTAGAGGAGGGGTGTTGTCTCTCCAGCCTAGAGGGGCTCCATCATTGCTGCAGGCCCAGGGAGTGGTGCTTGGTCTCACCCTGTGTCAGTCACTCAAAGTCCAGGACGCCCTCAGACAGCATGTCCATGGCCTTGGAAGACATGGGTGTTCCCGTGGGGCCCGAGTCCACAAACATGTGGGGGATGTCGCTGCCAAAGTAGATCTTGCTGTTGGTGGCGATGGCTTTGAACTTCATCATCTGCAAGTATTCCGGCGTGAGCTTCAGCTGTCAAGCAGGGAGGAGAGTGAGAGAAAGGAGGGAGAGAGATAAAGGAAAGGGAAAGAGGTTCAGTTTGTTTAATTTAAGGCCATTTCAGCATCTCAGGCTATTTAATGGCCAGAACATTGCATGTTAAAAAAGTTTAGAGGAGTTTTTTTTACAATCTATGCTAGCAAGAAATTCTAAAACTTTCAAAAGGTAGGACATTACTAAATAACATCAACAACAGACTTTTGACAATAAAATTCGTCGTCTTTTGGTTTTTAGAGCAGGGCAAGAGAAGTTCAGACTGTGCAGAGGACTAGAGATGTAAATGCAGAGGCTTCCAGCTACTTTCATGTTCCAAACATATGAAATCTCTTGACTGTAAACATCATGGGGGTCTGAACCTTGTTTGCGTCAGCCGTTTTCTGGGACGAGTAGAACTCTGCGTCAGCTTTTGCCTTCTGCCTGGCCAGGTAAGCGGAGTCTGTTGGCAGAGGAGTAGAGAAGAAGAGCCAGTCAAGACACACAGCATGAAGAAACAAGCATGAAATAATAAAACAGGTCAGGTCTGCTTCCTGGGCTCAAAAGAGCAAATGGAATATATTGGGAAACCACTGAAAGGCCTTGTGCACTCTGTCCAAATCTGACAGATTGGTTAGTATGGCTAGAATGGCAGTATCTCTTATTTAAAAGGTAAGGGTCAGGGGATTTAGTGTGCTTCTCTCTAACACATAGCCATTCCGCAGCTGTATTACATTCTCACAGGACATGCATCAAACTCTTATCTATGCTAACCCACACTCACACATGGGCACCCACACACACACCTTCGATTTCAGATATCCTCTTCTCCGTTTCCTTCTCCATCACTTTCTGGCTAAACTTGATCTCAGCCACCTGGGCAAGCTTCTCAGCCTCTGTTGACAAGAGGTGGAAGGGTTAAAAAAAACAAAAGGCTACAAATAGAGATGCTGTGAGAAACAGAGACCAAATATGTTTAGCTAAAAATAAGCACTTTTTTTTTCTCATCGTTTGTAGATTTAAATAGAAGACTATCTGGGATGCTTTCCCAAAGCGCTATTATGAAACAAGTCCGCAGGGACATTGCAAAATCTTAACAAACAATTGACTTTACTGAAGCAATAGTAAATCTGAAACAAATCAAACTACAATAGGCACTCACCAATCACTGCTTTAATCCGCTCTGTTTCAGCCTCCTTCTCCACAACCTTCTGAGTCTCAGCTGCAATGAGCAGTTTTGTTTTCTCACTCTCCCTGGGAAACACACACGCACACGAACAGATACACTTTCAGGAACATCTTCACTGCATTAAATTCAGTCCATTTGTAAATGATTTTGATATGTTTACATGCACACAAGTAACCTGGTCATAAGGCTTATCCTGGTTTTAATCAAATTCAGAATTTGTTATTTACATGAACATAGAAAACTGATTGTTCTTATCCCTATAGAAGATGTACATTAAAAATGTACATGCAATAGTAAACAGAGGCCTGTACAATCACCGTCATAACATATGCTGAACTCTGAACCTGCACAGTGCATGCAGGATGATCACCAACAGAGTGAGTGAAAATTAATTTTCTTCAAAAGTCTTGTTTATTTTTCTTCTTTTTCTTTCAATCTTTTTTTCTAAAAGCGTGTAAATATTTAGTGGCAAAATAAGCAACTGTGCACTATATGAGCATGTCATGGATTAGTCTGTGACAAGAAGCATTTTAATATGATGCTGATGGGAATATACACATCATAGGAATATACACGATATGGACACACTATTGGGATGCCTGCCATGCCTGCCGTTTCATGTCTTAAAAAGACATTTACTTGGGAGCGATTGTTGTGCGGACTTTTCTTTACAGTTACTACTTTTGTTTTGGCCCAGTTCAGACTGTTTGGGTGTGCGTGCTAACTGGACATTTTTCATGTCTGCCATTACATCCACAGGAACTCCAATGACATCCCATTGTAAGTCTATAGGCCATATTGACCTAAAGTGTGTTGAAACATGATACCAAGTGTGAACGTATGTCTCATAGCTCATCTCGGCTTGTCCCCTGCACTCCGAAATCTGGCGCTAATTAGCCGATGCTACAAACAGGTTTAAAAGGGGGTGCCTCGGGCATCGGCCTAGCCATGCAAATAAATCACTGTTTTACACCATTTACGAGGCTCAAAGTAGCTCCACACTTCATTGGTAGACTTCCGAGGGCCCTGACATTTAAAGGGATACCAGGCAAGCCTGATGCTTTTTCTCTATGAAGCTCCCCCTACCGTCTGTACGTGTCGATATGTGTGCGAGCCCTCGCTCGGTCTGAAGCTCTTTTCCTTTTTTTTGCATCTTCCGTCAAGGTTTTTCGCTGCTTATTCGCCAGCTCTGCCATTTTACACACGTTTGCAACAATCACTAGCGTTTTGTTAGCCTGCCTCTGTGCTGGGGATGCAGGATGTAAACAGATCCTGCTTCTCGTGATGTCTGAGACTTTGTGATACTGAAGGTCGGCGGGTAGGATACACCGAACTTGCAAGTGGGATATTATTCCTACGGGCAGTAGGGTCAGGCGAGAGAGCCTTCATTCGTCCCCTGAGTAATTTAACCATATACCAACTTACGAAGATGATTAATTAACACGAAAACATTGCCTGGTGTCCCTTTAAAACGAGACATTGAGAACTTTGAAAAAGCACTGGTAGTTTATTTACAAGACGATTTACACAGACAGTACCTTCAGGAAGTTTACCGTTACCACCATCTTGAATTTAGTCACGATAAGTCGAGCGACGAGTACAAATGAACTGGTATGATAAGGGATCAGATTCCAAAAATAATTCTGTGGAAATGCATGGATTCCAGTTGCTGCTATTGTGAAGCATTCATGGTAAAATATACATACAGTATACTGTATATGCATATGTAAACATTATATACATATGGAAGTTGCAATGATTGCAAAGAGGCTAACTGAATTCATCTGTTTTGTTCCATCTACTTCCCTTCACTACAGACAAGCATGCACAGCATACTGAGAAGACCTCATTCAAACTGTTTACACCTTGGCAACAGGCTGGAGTGACTGGCAGTGTTACCGAAAGTCTTTTCTAAACGACCCCCTCCTTCACCCCTAACCCTCACATCCAAGAAAAGTAACATTAAGAGCTGTTTTCCCTTCAAAATGTTCTTTTAACTTGGCATGGGAAGGAATATAGAATGGACTCTTTCACAAATTGATCCTGTTTTCTGTTCCTGTTGGAACATGATTAAACTTTCCGGGAGTTTTGCAGTAAATCACCTGGTCTGAAGCTCAACTCCTTGGCAAGAAATCATGGCCATACAGGTCAGCTCAAAGCATATATACTCACATGAGTTCATAGTTCCTGCGTATGGTCTCAGGAATATTGGGCTTGGTGACTCGAACTGCCTATGAATGAAGAAAAGATTGAATGAATAACAGCAGAAAAAAACGTCTTTCATGGAAATATTGATTCTGTATAACAGAGGCCCTGAAGAAAAGCAAAAATCTGTGCCTCCTCAACATGCTCAAAATCCCCTTGTTGACCTCCTGTATTTTGTTTCAAATAATTTATAACCACATGCTCTCATTGATTGCATGATTGCACTATTTGTGGTATGCAGGCATTGTACAACAGGGGCTCCATATCAAGTATTCACAGAATCACCACATATCCAGTTAATAACAACAATTAAATTAGATATAGTCATCTACAAATGAAACAGAGGGCGCTTGTTTTATTGAGCAGGTCTTGCATAGAAGCCATAATAAGGCCATATCTGTGTATTATTTGAAATTTTAGGCTATGGTATGTTTATTTTTTCTTCACACAGGATGTTAGTGTGCCGTGGGACATTTTAAGTGTCAAAAGTGCCGTGGCACAAAAAAGGTTGAAAAACACTGACCTAAGTAATAAATAACATCTGGTATTTTAGTGGAATTGTTGCCGTGTCATAGGCTAGTACACTAAGTTACAGGTTATGATGAACATGGGGTCAGGTAAGTGTTCTGACTAGCTGTAGTTACTAAATTGGAGAAACGAGAAAACTGTCTGTTGTCCTAAAGTATGTGCAATTACATCTGATATTTTGAGGGATTCTTCGAGTGTATCCCGTTAGTTAGGCTACGCATTTTTCGTACTTTATGATTTGTATTGCTGGCGGCAGGCATACGCGAGTGGAGGAAGAAACTAGGCCTACTGCACTATATTAGAGAAATGAGTGACTAACTTAAAGTAGCAGCATATGCATCTCAAACTGAATTCAGAACAAAAAGATCAAGGACAGGGCAAATGAAGCTGGAACGACGGAGAAGTTTAACTAGCTTTAACATTAGTGAGTTGAATTTGTGTGTCGTATAGGCTTACATAATAAGTTAGTCTCTCGTTTCTTATGTGCAGTAGTTTCTTCCTTCACTAGCTCAGCCTTTTACTGCACAAACGAGGGACTATAAATGAGGGACTACAAGAGATTGTGCAACACTTAAAGCTAATATTTTGTCACTAGCAACCTACATCTGTCCTCTGCCAAATACAGTTGCATTTTCAGCTCTGAACAACACGTTCAGGAATTATTTCAGCAGAAGTGGTGGGACGTGCGTATTTAATTTTGCGGTCGGGACGAATGAAACAGGCATGATGGACGAATGAAGCAAGCAGTTTAAGCCATAAACTTCCTACAACTTCAATATTTTACATCATGAATCATGAATGGTACTTTCAAAATTTATTTGAGGCAGATTACTGCTATATGTCTTAGTGAGTCTGATAACAACTCTTTGCCATTATTCTTAAGCGTCATGTCATCATGCGTCAAGCGTCATCATGTTTCTACCGTGCAAAATGTTATTTCACTATGCTTATACATGGGTTAGGCCACTGCAGATCCAAATAAGTGCCCTTTACGATCCATAGCCCTTCAGTCTTCATAGGTTAAACATGGCAAAACTCAATCTCCTAACATATTTCTTAATAAACTGCTTTTCCATGTCCCAGTCCCTTAAATGATGGAAATTATTTAACAGAGATGGAGCGATGGAGTTAGCGAGTTAGAGTAGTAAGTTCATGTGTAGTATAGGCTCGCATTCAGGCAAATTGCAACAGAAAGTGATGTATCGTTTCCGTAGCAGACGTTATGGTTAGGTCATTGCACAAGGCTGTTCACCATCCATTTGGGTCCGGACTGGAGCAGAGTGCATTCTGCGTGCCGTCCATTCTTGTTAATAAAGTCTCTGACAGCAGCCTGCTATACTTCCGTATTTTGCTTACACAGGCAGCATGGCTTTTAAAGACGGCACGGTTTGACAGTGGGTTTGGTTTATAAGTTAGACCAATCACTAAGGGTTCCTATGCAAGAAAAGGGAAAAAACCCTGCCCTGAGGTAGGAGCTGAAAGAGTTATAGCAACTGCGGTCAGAGGAACTTAATAATCCCCAAATTGGTCCAGTCGGAACACAAGGGAAAAAAGGGTTCTAGGGACGTTATGCTCTAGAAACTGCAAAAATCCTTCCGGTGGGAAAGAGCCTTATGCTTAAAGTGTAATTTCAGCGAAATTTGACCCAAGGGTGTTTTTCTGCATTAAAACACATTAAATAAGCCGTGGAGACAGTACTTTTCCTTCATCAACCACTACAGATCTTGCTACAGTATACGCTATAGTCCCAAATCGCAAACAGTGGATTAGCTAAGGGCCATGAGCGAAACACTTCCAAAATAGCATTTTTTTTAACCAGTAATATTGTTCAAAACAGCATCAAACCTTGTCAGTAGCTTGCTCAGATTCCCAAGAGTCAAAGCTTTCAAATGGTGTATAACATTACTATGCTACATAGCAATATGGTGCATACAATTGATTTAGACTGTTGGGGGGAGGTGGGGGAGGGGGTAACCGTCCCGCCGGCAAGACACTGAAGATTAACGGGTTTTAAACAGTATTATGGAACACTTTGAGTAACATTGCCAGATATTGGCATTAGCAAAAGTCTACGCTCTCCAAGTAGCTTACCCTTTAGTTTAGGTTATAAACAGGGAGGCTACTATGAAAAGTTACGTTAACCACCTGCATTAGCTTACATGGACAATGTAACTTCCTTTGTCAGCTTATGAACAACCAAACTAGCTTGCAAATACATACATAACGTTAACTTAAAGTGTAAGTTCAGTGTGAATAGAAAGCTGTTGAGCCTATTACTGGATATCATCCAAATATCACCCCCCCCCCAAGAAAAAAACAAACAATATCCACTCAGCATGTAAGCCCACTGAAATTACCAAAGGATCTTTCCAGTAAGCATTTCTGGGAAGTGTCTCTGATTCGCTCCATGCTGAGAGGAATAAAAACCCAGAGAGCACACATCAGAAATACTAGAGGTTGAAGGTGGGGGCATGACTTGCTCCCCCCTTCATTTCCCAACTCTTGCTTTTTAATTAAATGCTTTTCTGGGTGGGCGACCGACCACATGTTTTGCTCTACTACAGCCGTACAAAACAGACACTGAGAGGGCAAGCGAACATTCCAGCCCTGTGCTCCAGGCCCTGTAGTATTGCTGACAGTACACAGTCCGCCCCCATCGTGCCACTCCTCCTTGATAGCACTATTTTGGAGATGCATGGATTTTTCATTAAACCTGAAATTCAAGTAGTTTCACTGGAAAAATGACATGTCGATAATGACTTTCGCCACTAAGGCGCGGCCATGTTTTAAAAATGCAGGCGCTACGTCATCAGAATGATTAGCATTTGTTTGTGGATGTTCTAGCCATTAGCGGACGTTCACTTTATTTCAATATGCCTACGCAAATTCTGTTAATGTTTGTTTTTGTGTTTGTACAAGAACAAGGGCCGCTGTAATCTAGCCTGTAGGCCTATCAGAGACAGTAATTTATTAGATTTAACTTCCTGTTCAGTCGCAATAACGCGTTTGGATGTTCTCACACAACTTGTGGATAACCGCGACCTGAAAATGCAGTTCCTTCGTTGATGAATAAACTCTGTGAGTAAGAGGTTTCTTTTTGTGATGAAGTAGTATCGATGATTGCATTTGTTTCGCTCAAGTAGTAGTGGAAACTATTAGCCGAGACTTGCGAACCTGGTGAGAACCTGTGGTGGGTACGCCTACATCCGTCTGACTTGTGCAGGCTACTCTGTAGTAGCCTAGAAATGCTAGGTCTGTGATTGTGACAGGCATGGTTTTGTGGGTAGACGTTGTTGACTGTAGGCTTGGCGTCTGAGTTTTGATTTGTTTATGTAAGCTGACAAAAAAATAACATGCTGTTCACTTTAAGTAAATAAATGCACGGATGTGCCGCTGTTATAATGAACGTTTATCAGTATGTAAAAGCCCTTTATATAATAAATATTCCAGTATATATTTTCCTTTGATATCTTAAAGGGGCCTTTAAAATGCCCATTGTAGTGAGTGACCACGTTGCTTAATCAGTTTCAGAGCAGTGTTTACCTTTTTTCCTCTACAGTCTCCCGAGTTCATCCAATCACCTAGATGGGTTAAACTTACACAGAAATAGCGAAGAATGGCAAATTATAACTGACTATTATTGTATTGTTAGTTGGCTATTATCATTATTATTAACATACTGTACATCGATAAACCCTTCCTATAATGTAAGACGTCATGTTATTCTGATGATCTGATCGCTAGTTATAGGACCTAAAGCAGTGTTAGAACTTGGTATACAGCATGGTATACATTAATGATGGTATTACTATATTTTCCATTATTTCTTTCATAAGTCGAAGAGAGAACTTGACATTTACCTCACACAATATTGAGTAATTATTAGCCCTTCCAGTTTTGTCTTTGCGCAACAGTTATGGCATTTAAAAAAAAAAAAGAAGAATTATATGTTTTAATAATTCAGATATATGTTCCTCTATTCACTGAGCTATGTTAATGGGAATCTGATAAATGTTGGTATGGAACATGGCGTCCACGAACCACGCATAACAGGATAGCTCAGAGCATTCGATTCCCTAGTTGGCCAAACTCTCGATATACAACTCTGCTCTTAGTAAGCTTGTAGTGCCATCTACAGACATCCAGCAGCACGGCGCCTGACTCCAGGATGACAGGACGGGCTGAAGCAGGACTGGGACACAACTCGCCTCTTTTGATGAAAGTGCTGTGAGAAATCCAAAGATCTTGAACCATATCTTCCAGTCCTGAACAGTTCAAACTGTGCAAAAAACAATGCCTATGCAAATACACCTATCCTATATCCTTCTTTCACAATTTTGTCCCCAAGAAAGCATGAGCCTTGACACTGTTAACTATACAGTACCCTCCAGAATTATTGGCACCTCTGCTAAAGTTGACTAAAAACCTGTATCATAAATAATCTGTTGATGATTTATTGTAATCTCACAATGAAAAAAATAGAAAAAAATCCAACCTTGAAGGGAAGCAAATTTATTCTCAGGCATGACAACGGGTCAGGGGTGAAAAAGGCGCGCGAAGATGGAAATGGCCGTTTCATAGCAAAACAAGCGCGAGTGACATTGTTGCCAATAGTGCATAGCTTCCATGGAGTATGAAGTTGCCTTAAACCAGAGATTTATAAAGAAAACAAACTACAAAATGACTAATTTTTACAAAAAAATACCTTTATTTCTTCTTTTTGGCTTGGACCTAAGTGTGAAGGGGCCCACTTGTGCTGTTTGGCAACATGCTTCAGCCTGGCCCTCCTCTCCTCCTCAGTAATCTACATGAGTTTTCTTTCTTTCTTTCTTTCTTTCTTTATTTGTGCCTGAAGTTATCAGACATTTCTTAAGATTTTATAATATAGGCTACTTACAGATTGTGGCATTGTGCTAGTGTGTTTAACCAACCAATAAAAGTTGTGTGAACAGTGTTCACATTACATGTTAAACCCTACAGACACAGACTAGGCCTACTGATCAGGCCACTGAACGTTTCTTAAAAGACAGCATTACCATGTCAAACACTGCTTTTGTCTCTGAACTCGACAAAACGAACCAGCCCAGTTTAGGAGCATTTAATTCAACTATTTAGTTATTCACATTAGCCTTTGCTATACTGATAAAGTATGCCAATTTGCTTCACCTTTTGCCGATCTAGATGGCTCAAACTGCACGTATTCTTCATCAAATGAACTCGTTATGTCTATATTTCTGTCCAATATCGCTAACTTTAACAGCCTATGCTACGTTGCTACACCAATCTCAAAGTCTTTTTCTGACAGAAGTTGAAAGTTTCAACTAGCCCACCTGTGACATCAATAAAGCATCTCTCCCTCACCGGCTCCACATTCCAGCTGACATTTCAGGCGATATATCTGTAGTCACACAGACAGGGAGGCTATTCCAGCGCTAGCGTTCTGTTCGCGATTGCATCCATTGGCAAAAATGATCTTCCACTGTTTAATAGGCTAAATGCATAGGGGCTGCATTCACATAATCGTTGCTGGATCAGACAAGTTTTTTAATTGGGCTCTTGTTCTAGCATGAAGATGCGTTGGCGTTTGTAAACTCAGTTGTAACCCCCCCCCCCCCCACACACACACACACTATTTTCTCATCGGATCTGAAGTCCCCATTTTGGATTCAAAACTCAAAGGTGAGGAGTTGTCATGCCTGTATTCGGAGAAAAAGGGAAATCTCATAAATAATTTTTTAACAAAATCACATCGCTCACAATTATTGGCACCCCTGCTTGTAATACCTTCTTAAGCCTCCCTTTGCCAATAAAACAGCTTGTAATATTCTCCCATGACACCCCATAAATTTGGAGAATAATAATGCCGGGATTAGTGTACTTCACCTCACTGTGTGTTCACGGTGTGCTGAGTGTGTTTCATTAACTTACGGATTGGGATAAATACAGAGACCAAATTTCCCTCAGGGGATCAAATATACTATATACTTATATTTAGATTCCTAGGTCCACACTTCTGCATTCTCCTTTTTGACCCACTGTTTTTCTACGGCGTTTAAATCAGGGGACTGAGATGGTAATGGCCGAAGCTTGATTTTGTGTTCAGTAAACCATATTTGTTTTGATCTGGACGTTTGCTTTGGTTCATTGACCTAATGAATGATCCAATCATGACCAACTTTTAATGTCTTGGCAGAGATTGATAGATTTCCTTTGAAAATGTTCAGGTTTTTCTTGGTGTTCATGATACCATGCACCGTAATTAGGTTCCTAAGGCCTTTGGGAATAAAAACAGCCCCACAATAGCACAGCCCCTCCACCATAACTCTCATTGAGGTATGGGGATTTTTTCAGTATAGTCGTTCTTCTATGTACGCCAAACACACCTAAAGTGTTTCCAGCTAAAGAGCACCATTTTCATTTTGATCTGACAATAGACCACACTTCCAGACAAAGTCACTGTATCATTCAGTAACTCCTGCCGTTTACTTTGGTAATTAAAAAAACTGAACAGGCATTTACCTGGTATGTCCTTTAAATAACCTATTAGCAGTGAGGTCACTTTTGAAGATTTTTTGGGGTGACCAAGATGATACCATTTTCTGTAACTTTCAAACAGTGGTTCTTATGGAATCTTACCATCCTCCATAATGTGTGTGGGGGCAAGATAACCATTGGTCTTTGTCCAAGCATGTTTGTCACATTTCCAGTTGATTACAACCTGTTAATCATTGTTTTAACTGTAAATATAGGCATTTTCAACAAAGTACCTAGTTTTTATAGACATCCCCTGACTTACAAATGTTAACATGCTTTGTTTTTATTTAGATTTAGTGTATTCTCGTCTTTCCAATGTTGAAAAATGACTAGAGGATTTAGCCTCTGTGTCACTTTATTTTCATACCTTAGTGAAAAAGAAAGTCATGAAGTACTTCTTAAAGTTCAAAGACACTCTGATTAACTTAAATACCGTATTTTCCGGACTATAAGTCGCACTTTTTTTCATAGTTTGGCTGGTCCTGCGACTTATAGTCAGGTGCAACTTATATATGAAAAAATATATAATTGAACATGTTTTTAAATGTTAATTTATATTAACTGACATGAACCCTCATTGAAACATTACGCCTACAGCCCGCCGAGAGTGCTCTTAAATGCACAAGTCCTGTGCACTTTCAGTCAGAGATTAGTGCTTGCACTAACACACGTGCATACCTAAATCGTCAAATTATGGCAGGGATTCTATTTATAGCCTCAGATTTGGACAAATAAAAGCCAGTATAATTTTGTTTCAATTTAACTCATAAAAGAGCTCTTCTTAATATTTTATATTGTTGGTTGGTATTGTTGCCAATGAAAAGTCATTGTCCTACACCATGAGTCTCCAACATGTTGCTCTCATTGCTCTCAAGCTAGTCGCATGCCGCCCCTCTGAGCTAGAGGCTGAAGCAGTAACCTACATTTAAACACAATTGTTGCTGCCAGGCATCAGCCTATGAATTTTATAAAAAAGTAAATCATGCATAATTTAAAAATAACTAAATTTAGGCCATCTTAGACCTCTTTGGCTATCTGAATAAGGTTTCCCTTGCAGCACAGCACCGCTAATGAATGAAAGTCACGAATACCTTATCTCGCAAATAAGTGGATGGCAATCGAAATCCCCGACACTATGAAACTTAATAGTAAGCCATTAAATACCCCACAGATCTCAGTGGTCATCAGTCCCGATATTTAGCAATATAAATCAACAGTACAAACGTAAATTAAATCTCAAATTGAACATCTGCTTTTGATAGCCATACCGCTCCAAACGAAAGGTAGGCCTATGTCTCACAATAAAACGCAAGAAATAGGCCTAAAGGACTATATAGCTTAGGGCTGGGCGATATGGACCAAAACTGATATCCCGATATTTTGGGGCTGATTGGCGATATACGATATCGATACAATATTGATATTTCAAACAGAAAGAGCGGGTGCTTCATATATTCAACATATATAACAACACAGCCAGTTTTAATTATATTAATTTCAGACTGCTCTAACAGAGCTGTGCAAAAAAGTGTAAACAATAACATAGGCCTACAATAGGCATAGGCTACAGATGCTCTGATAAAGCTGTGCAAATAACAAAAGACCAAAGGTTGACCCTGACTGACAACCCAGGCCTACACTGTACTGCACAATGCAATAGGCTGTTTTGGGCACAACAATATTGAAAAAACCTGCAGTTTTGTCACACAATGCAGTTTTTTTTACCTGTAAGGGTTTGATAGGGCCTAGATGACAAGCAAATGTAGACTGAGCTGGCCTAGACATGTTGCTATCAACAACAAAAATAGTTTTAAACAATTAGTCTACTTAAACAACGTAACTGAGTCACTCATCAAGAGTGTGATAGACGCTACCGTCATTTTGTATGCGTTCATTTTTGCATGTTCCGGTTCGTAAGAAAAATCCCTATGCACAATTGAATGGGGTTTCAGGAATCATAAAAAAAATGATGCCCTAACTGCTTCATGAAGTCGCGTGCATATCCTCTTAATAAAATCAGCGTTTAGGTTGTCTCCCTGAGGACTTTAGATCTGCTACTGTCGCTAAACGCAAGCATTCATCAGTGTATTTAAATTAGCTAGGCTATGTACCAAAAATGACATTTTACCATGAGTCGAAGAGCTGTAGCTGCTAAACAGTGTTGTAACTTAAATCTGCGTGTACAAAACCGCTTGGAGCTCCAGTGGAATTTTGATTTCACAACGAGAATTCTCGGTCTAGCCGTTGATGTGCCGACAGAATAGGTATCAGCCCCCACCTCTGATCAAGGTAAACAAAATCTGAGTTAGTGTCAGTCATGTTTGAAAGTTTGTAGTGCTGCGAGGGAGAACGTGCACACGCAAGGGGCACAGTTGAGCAGAGCTGCGGCTATCTGACTGGTCTGAACACAGAAGAGCAAGTGGTTTTGATAAAATGGCCCATTAATTGACATAATACCGGTATTACGATATTGTCTCAACTACATATCGTTTTCAAAAATATATCGGTCGTAGTCGTAATACCGATATATCGCCCAGCCCTAATATAGCTGACTCAATACAAGCCATGGCCAAATAAAGGTGCTGTGCTTTGCGCAGCATAAATTTGAGGATTTACGAGTCTCCTAAACATTCCTCACCCGTTATATAGAGACATGCATGAAAACATTTGAAAACAAAACGCACTGCCATGTAATATTTGATCGCTGTTTTGCTACTAATTATCTTTTTCACGTAATGAATACGCTGGGGAACGTGAAAAGTAGGCCTAATGTGCGCTCCTTGTCTGTAGCTGTCTGTTCACGTACGCAATCGAACGTCAAATAGAGAAGTCATCCATGTTCTCTCGCGTTATAGCCTAGGCGGTCATGCTTCTGTGTTTGCAAAATTCCTGACGGTTCCTGATCGCTAAATGTTTGTTTTCCTTTCCTGTCGATAGCGGTTGATGTTAAAGCACCTATAGGCTATAATTTGACTTCAGCGGTGACAAATCCTGCTGAGAGAGAGAGAGCAACGAAAGAGAGGCACCCCCAAAGTGGTCATGCTTGCAGGCAAGATGTGTGTGTGTCTCTGCATGGGGTTCAATTGAAGTCAGAGTTGGTCCGTCAATAGTCCCGCATTCAGGCCGCACCATTATTATATTAATGTCAGACAGGGTACAGGGTAAAATGTGTGGGAATTTCTCGCATTATGATGGCTAGATTTGCGGGACTTTTATTATTATGCTCAATACTAAGTAATACCCGCAATTCCGCGCTGGAATGTAGACCCTTTTAAATGTACATGTAAATATGGCCAGCCAAGCAATTGTTCTGCTGCATGCCAGCCTGTGCCAATATATCGTACAAAATGATTGATTGCATTCTCCACATTTTTAGCTAAATTTTCATGTACCACATCAGCATTTGAGTTCAGTGTTTTTGAAATTGTAAATGAAAATTGCTTTACAATTAGCGTCGGGCCTTGTCAGCAGCCTTCGGCTTGCCACTATTCACTCCTTCGTCTTCATTAACATTCCCTGTAGAATTCTCAATATTTTTGGCCTCAATGTGTACAATTACATAGTCTGTCTGTTCTTAGTCTTGGATTTTGTGAAATACATTTCTAAATATCACCTGCTTGCTGCAGCTTCGGTCTGCACGTCCATTTAAACCCGCATCTTTTTCTCTCTCGAGCATTGAATCTGCTGCCAGCTTGCCATGGCTTGCCTCAGCTTCGGTCACGTCCTTTTAAAACCGTCTTTTTCTCTATCGTGAGCATTTAATCTGCTGCCACCTTGTGACTCCACATCGCCCAAAATGCTTGATTGCATTGTATTCTCCACATTTTTAGCTACATTTTCATGTATCATATCAACATTTTTGTTCAGTGAATCTTTTGTAAATTGCTTTACAATTACCTTCGGGCCTATAGGCCTATCATTTCGGTCACGTCTAAAACTGCATCTTTTTCGCTCTCATGAGCATTTAATCTGCTGCCAGCTTGTGACTCCACATCGCCCAAAATGCTTAATTGCATTGTATCGCTTTTACTGTAGATACATTTTGGTGCACCTCATGGCATTTTCTTTCAGTGAAAATTTTGCTTTGCAATTACCTTCCTGTCCTCCTCTTGGCTGCCTTCACTCCTTCATCTTCATTAATCTTTTTGGCCTCAATAATCCAGTTACATAGTCTCTGTTTTTGGTTTTGGATTTTGTGAAATACATTTCTAAATAAATGCGACTTATAGTCCGGTGCGACTTATATATGTTTTTTTCCTGCTCATGACGCATTTTTTGACTGATGCGACTTATACTCAGGAGCGACTTATAGTCCGGAAAATACGGTAAGTTGAAATTAGATAGGAAAATGCTTCTGTTAGGTTTTGTATATAAGATTTTTCTAGGGGTGCCAATATTTGTGAGCAACGTGTTTTTGTTAAAAATATTTATTTCTTTTTTATACCTGTTTTTAATCAACTTTACCAAAGGTGCCAATAATTCTGGAGGGCACTGTATATACAGACAAGATCTTCAAGACAGGGCAGATTGCTCCTTATGCTCATGTCTTATAACTGTCTGTTTTGTGTCCCTGCTCAAATAAAATCTCTGATCTTCATAAAGTCCTATCAGTAAAAAAAACAGGCAGAGGGGCTTAGACCAAGCCATAGGCATAGACTATTCCAGCCTTTCAACACTTTGTTTCAAGAACACTGGCAGAAGATGTGCAATATGATAGAATTTTGATCTTAAATTTTGCACCAGAATGGCAGATCACACCTCTATACAGACACAGGGACCAACTAACCTGGATGATTATGCCAGGGGCCATGTTTGTCAGTTCCTCTTGCAGAGTCATCTTCAAGTTCTCATCTATTTGGTCTGGAAAAGAAATGGCATGTTTAAATAAGTCATATGACACACCTCTGCAGAGTAGTATAGTATGAAAACTATTGTGCAGATTCAAATGTGAGCAGTCATCACAGGTTTGTACAGAAATAAACAGGTGCAGGTGTATTTTATATATATATATATATATATATATATATATATATATATATATATATATATATATATATAGAAAATCACACGGATATGAAAAACAAAGTTTGCACACACAAAAACCTTCATTGATCACAATTCCACATGAAATACAATACAACCAAAACAATATCTTCCTTTACCAAACAGCCCAATGTAAACCTCTTGCAGACTGTGCACACTGCAGAACTGGTTCAGCTCATGGTGGACCTTGTTGAAAATCAGAGCCTTGTCGTAGTCAGCCGTGAAATTTCTCACAATATCATACACTGCAGAATACACACAGAATACATATATTTACAACATGACACAACACTGACTGCCTGTCTGGAGTTTTGTATCATTATAACTGACTGTGACACTGCTCACAATATCATACACTGCAGAATACACACAGAATACATATATTTACAACATGACACAACACTGACTGCCTGTCTGGAGTTTTGTATCATTATAACTGACTGTGACACTGCTCCACATCTACAACACCAACACACAAGCAACGGACAGACATTTTCAAAGTCATTTTCTGAAGCATCTTGCATCGGTTTACATTAACAACAGCAATTATAGGTATGTGGGCTGTGTTGGGGTAGTTTGGTGGAGCTCTAATTACAACTGTCTCAGGATGGACACCTTGTTGACACACACACACACTCTCTCTCTCTCTCTCTCTCTCTCTCATGCTCGGTCCGTGTATCATTCGTTCATTTGATATTCAATTGAGAATCCAAAATGAAAAAACGAAAAAAGGACTTGTTTTTAAATTTAGGAGCACAGACAAAAATTTGGGCGCACAGTCAGTTCTGTACTTAACTTACACATAATCTAACATTACACTGCAGCTAACAGTTAAACATGCCAGTGCACCAATTGCGAAGATTAAGAATGACTGACAACATTTAGGCTACAGGAAACAGGATTTTAAAGGGAAACTTGGCAGGATTTCCCCCTCTGCTGTTGAAATTGTGCATTATGCTATTTTAAACTGTGGGAAAAGGTAACGATAAAGCACATGGATTTGTTTACAAGCTAGTAAACCGTTAGCATAAGTTTGGCAGAACTATGTGGATGTTACAAGGTAAGAAACACGATTTAAAACGAGTTTCTTGTTTCTCACTTCTCTTCCCGGGACGGTGGTCTCAATGTTGCAAAGTTGGTTTTCCGCCTGTGGACGCTAGGCGCAGCGGGGAAAGTCACCATTTTCCCGGAACAGGTCATTTAACCATCCAAATGATTTCTAAACGGGTTTATTACATTGAAATAGTTGCCCAGTTTCCCTTTAAACCTATTTTATTTTCAGTCTGTTCTTTTTTCCTACATTTTGTTAATGTAAAATAATATAATACATTGCCATATTTGCATTCAGCCTTCAAGTTTCCTGCCAAATGTAGGCTATTTATTTATGTGTGAATCCATCTGTAGCAATCCAAATATGCCTATGGTAACCTATCTGACTGCATACCGAATACTACTACTAAAACAGTCCATTTGCTCTTCCACAAAAATCAAGGATATTTTTTTTATACTTTTATTTTTATTTGAAATATCTGCACTTCAGTTAGGCAAACGTTAGGCTTTTCGTTTTGCACTTCAGCTTGTAGTCAGTGTAAACAAACAAGAATGCGTGGAAGCCTGGAGTTGTCAGTAGCGTTCTACCCTTGAATAAAATGGGAGTATTACGGGAGGCTACTTTTGTGCCTTTGTGCCTACAGCTATTTGCATATTGCAGCAATACGTCAACTGGGCTAAAAGGCTTGTTAGGTTACCTTTCCTTTTCTCACTGCATTCTCAGAATCTCATCCTGTTCCTCCGATATCCGATGAATTCAGTGGATAGAAGAACTAATTTCTTCAATCTTTGCAGGCTAGTCTAACTTTCCGCTTTTTCTGCACGCTCTTGGATTTGATAGAAGCGATTACTAGCGAGTCACAACGCGAAACTGCTAACGTTGATGGGAGGTGTAGTTTTTATGCTGCATTCGCGACGTCATTCTATGGTTTGCACCAGTAATGTTTCTCGATGTTGCGGTGTATTTTGTAGACAAACATTGACATGGTTAGAAGTAATTCGCACCAGTGCACCTAAATATTTTTTTGCACTCGCACGCCATCATTTTTACTCGCATGTGCGAGTGAAATGGGCGCACTGTAGAGCCCTGCAATAGATTGACCATCTTGTACAACTGCAAAGCCTTATCATAGGCATGTTACATTCATGACATGAAAAGTAGAACTTATTGAACAAAAACGGCAAATTACGCAGTCGGCTAAACATTTTAAACTTGCACAAAACGGCATGAACCCAGCAACGGTGCGTCGCATAACTTAAATCACAAACTGAAACAACAGCTTCGACAATCCTACAGCAAAGCCTTTCCTTCCATAGGCATGCAACGTCTATGACAAAAAAAGTGGAATATTCACGCATTTCACACCTGACAATTAAACGGAGCTGCCGCCTGTTCGCGATTTGACTGATTCTTGAGCTCTCAGAGCAGTGTTGACTTGCGCGTCTTTTTTAGATGATGAACGTAATTGGACGGGCAAGACTGACAAGTAGACGGGCCAAGGCCCGCCTGTGGCTAAGCCTATGGCTCGATTTGAATTATTTGCTCTGTTTTTGAATGAAGTTGTAGCCCCTCTTTCCTTTGATGCTTGTTGAACGATGTGTCCCTAGTTTCCCTGTCATAGCTACTGTCTTTGGTGTAATCTCACCAGAAGGCTACTGCAGATCAAATGATGATCTGAGCTGATGTTCTAACATCTAGGCCTACTTCCCTAACATGGGCTGATACTACATAGCCTAGGCCAGTCATTACTTCTATAAATCATGGGTCAACGCTTTGGGCGAACGCAATGTTCATAAA
The DNA here is from genome assembly GCF_017589495.1 of Alosa alosa. NCBI lineage: Eukaryota > Metazoa > Chordata > Actinopteri > Clupeiformes > Clupeidae > Alosa > Alosa alosa. The sequence goes on along the minus strand of NC_063193.1, from coordinate 14,610,890 downwards.
CGAAACAGGCATGAGAAGGGAGATGATTTTCTGTCGATTCAACAAAACCAAGTTTGCCATTGTTGCGCAAGTCGCCCAATTTCTCGCTATAGTATAAATCTAATATAAAAGTATAAATCTAGCAACAAAGTCACTAAATTGGCAACAATGAGCACTGACAGGTCTAGACCAAGAAAGTGACTTGGATAGACTTCCAGGTCACAGAAATCGGAAAAAATAAATATCAAAATCAGTTTTGGGCCTGATGCCGTTTTTTAAACGTTCTACTTTTGATCTGATCATGAAATCAAAAGTCTGAAAAACAAAGCATTATTTGTTGGTTTGTAAGCATTATTTGTTGGTTCATAAACAAATAATGAAAAAACAAGTCCTTTTTTCGTTTTGGATTCTAAATTGATTATCAAATGAACGAATGATACACGGACCATGCTCGCTCACACACAGGCACACGCTCTCACACACACACACACACACACTCTCATATGCTCGCTCACACACACGCTCCTCGCACACACACAGTCACACAATGTTTAATGTATGATCTGTGCTACACGTGATTATTCCAGTAGGCTAGGCCTAGTCAAAAGTAGTATAAAAATATATTGACTTTACCTGCTGAAGCCACAAGGAAGTTCACAACCTCTATCCGATCAAAATAGATCATAACACCCCCACTGTTGGACAAAAGTGGTGCAATATGTGAGATGTACTACAAATTGAGCAAATACCTACAATGGCAAATCAATATTATTTTGATTATATTGAATGTGTAACACATACCTTGTACCACATGGTACATTCTTAACTTCATCTGTTTGGAGAGTAGTCTACAAAGTAGAAGCACATGGTCAAGCTGCTTAAGGATACAAAGTGCAGCATATACTGTCTCAAACACAGCCACACACACACACATTTACCTGTACAGGCTTGAAGGATGTGATGAAAGGTAACATAAGGTGGAAACCGGGGCCACTAGTTGCAGTTAGGAGTGCTCCTCCCCTACAGTGAATACACATGCAGAGGTTTAATAAAGCTAAATCACTTTATGGCTCAGGTGTAAAATAAACCGGTTAAAACGCAATGATTGATTGCCAGAAGCCAACAATCAGTCATGTTACATTTACCAAGTTACAAGGCCTTGGGCAAAGATCACAAGGTGCCTGCAAGACTAACTAGTAATTACTAGCCTAATTACCTGTAGTAAACACCAATGTGGCCCTCCTCTATTTTGTGCACGGCTGAAAAAAGTGCTGCTAATCCAATAGCTAGGATAACGGAGAAGACGGCACCCGCTGACATCCTGAAATAGAAATTATGGAGGAAGAAGAATAACATAAAATCATCGGCGTTAGTTGAGAGCATAAATCACGTCACTGTAACAACAACAACTTAAGTCAGATTTTCTATTTCTATTATACTTTAAAACATTTACAAAAGCCCCAACGTTACCATCCTTTCACGGTATTTAATTTGGCCAGCTTTGTGATCCATCGAGAGTGCATCCCAAGTCAGTCATGAGAGTAAGGTAAACTAAACAGAAATCCAGCTAACTTCACGTATGTTATCCATCACGTTAATGTTGCTTCCCCGCATTTGGTTCGTTGTTAAGTCAAGTGACCTTGCAGTGTAGTTAAGAGGATTGACTCAAGAAGGGTAGAAAATCTGCCAGTCTTTGGTAACAGTTTACTTACGTTACTTATAAGTAGACACCACCCCATAACAAGCAGTCATAGCTGCTACACCTTTCATTCATGTTCATTCAGCTTCAAACAAAGCACAGCTGACAGCTAATTACAAAACTAAAGTGCTGAGCGCTAACGTTACTGTACTAACGTCACGGAGTCCTGTACCGACTTTGCTTCAAGATTTTTAACTGAATACTATCGAGATGCTACGTTTAGCAAGCTATCTAGCCAGACAGATATCAATATCTTCGTTATGGATGCTGTTTGTTATGAAAGTAGCGTAGCTGGCTGAATCAAATTGAGACCATAACTGATCAAATTATTGCGACGTGTAAGACTCGATATAAATAGCCGAAACACAGCTAAGTTACAACGTTAGTGACCTTGTGCTTTTTGTTATAGCAAGCTAGCTACAGCGAACTTTACGTCCAGAGGCAGTCGGTGAAGGCAAGCTAACTATCTAGCTATTTTCTTGTCAGCTAGAACCTATGGCTAGAACTAGCTACGCTACGCGGTAAGCCCCAAGTAACGTTAACGTGAACGTTAACGACTACAAACGAAAGTAACATAAAAACTGACTAGCATTATGCATATTTGACAAAGTGAGAAATTACTGTCGATCAAGAGGAAATGGACAAGATACACGTTCAGCTGAACTTCCCGGACAAGCTATATACTAAGAAAGATTGCTACCAAAACATTTGTAGTTGTCTTACCTGTCTGAGCTATACCTCCAGATGGTAACAGTGGAGCACCTGCTGTTCAACACGTGTTGACCGTAATCTGCTGCGCACTGATATCTCGCGCAACAGCTCTGCTATCAGAATTTTGTTAGTCGAGAGGGGAAGTCTGGAGGGTAAAAAACAATAATAATAAAGTTACCGCATTTAAACGTCCATTTGAAGTCATGCATTTGTTGAGTGGGCAAGTAACATGCAATTGCAATGTCAACGTTAAATAGGCTAGTGATTAATTGTGACTACTAGGCCTACGGGTTGTCGTCGTTCACACTGGCCGCCTCTCCACCATAATAGTCAAGTAGGTTCCTATTCAGATTTTAAACTTTGTGGGAATTTTGGGGGGGATTAGGTAGGCCTAAACTGTACATTTTTGGAAAGGTTATTGCATAAGGAGTCAGAAAATCAATGTTTGCATTGATCAGTTTAAATGTCCGCCGTAAAATTTAAAATTGTAATATCTCGATTTAAAAATAAACTGGAATTTTTAGGCTACTGCTAAACCCACACTGTAAGGGTCAAGAAATCCAATGGTGCTAGTTACACTTTACCATATTAACCCTTCGCATGAGTAGGTAAAAATGACTTTGTGGTTGTTTTCTTGCAATATCTTTGTAATGAAAAGTTACTCACTTTATCAACAAGTTATCACTCATTAAAACATAATATTGATTGTGGGAATGATTTCAAAGACATTAATGCAAACCTACTAGAAGGGGTGCTGAGTGATCCACACACAAAGTAGCCTGGTTATGCTAATGTTTATTTGAATTTTAAAAGCAATTTGATAGTCCTTCCCTTCCAGGGGAGATTCAAAATAAAACAGCAAGGCATGTGATGAACATGCAGAATAGTCATAGTCACAGAGAAATAACTAGGCTCCCAAATAGCCTATTTAAACTCCCCACAAAGTGAACTGGTAAAATGTAGCCAAGCCAGCAGCAGCATTACCACCATATTGTCACACAGTTGCTAAATTGCATTATGGGTAAAGTGGGTGCAAGGTTTTAAAAAGTATTTCACTTGTCTTCTTTGCCCTACTATGACACTGTTGAACATATGATGATGGTCAAAGTCTGCTTTATTGTCAATTTCTTCACATGTCAAGACATACAAAGAGATCGAAATTGCGTTTCCTACTATCCCACGGTGGAGACAAGACATATTTTACCAATTAGGTCCACAGACAAACATAACATTCAAATAAACAATATAAAAAGTAAAAATAAGAAGGCACATACAATGAAAAAATAAGAGCAGCAAAATTTGGTAGAAATTGTGCAATTGTGCATACAGTAGACAGTCAATATAATAGTCAATATAACAGTAAGTCAGGCCAATAAATGGCTGAGGTAGTTTTGTTTGACCTAAGTATGCAAGTGGCATAGTGGTGCAAGTTATGTAAGAGCAGCAGAAGTGTGTTCAGAAGTGTTCAGGACAACAGGACAACAACAACAAGTTGCAAGTGTGCAAGTGTACAAGTGGAGTAGTGCAAGTGGAGTAGTGCAAGGCCGCCATTGTGGGTCTAAAAGTCCCATGATCAAATCAATACAGCAGAAACGTATCAGATTATCAGTGTCGTTTCCTCTGGAGCCACAAAAGGGTTCATACTACATTTTAGACATTTGCAGTAGAACTCCCCAAGACCTGTACAAATGGTTACCCTTTAAATTTTGAATGGCAAATCTATTTAGCAGTTTGACTGTAGGTACTTCTGAAGCCTACCCTATTTGGCTCTAGGTTACCTCTAGTAGTGTGTTTTATATTTTTTCTTCTTTAAAATCTTATTATGGTAGGCATAATTTATTTGTTTCCTACAGATGTCTGCCACTGCAGCTGACGTTGAGACAACTCTCCTGCAAGTCCTCGCCTGATACTGCCTGGTATACATACATTTCATTTAGATTCATTGATAGGCACATTATATATCATATCGGCCATTCATCTCGAGTTTACAAATGTTTCCACAAGGTCACATGCAATGCTTAGGTAACATGCTATGACTTGAAGTTTCAGGTGCAACAGGGCAAGTCACAATTAGAGGTTGGATGATCACCTTTGAGGGCCGTGTAATCTCTGAGGGCATCCCACCAACATTTGCAACGGGACTTACTGCTGTGTTTGCAATCTACTACATATTCAACCTTCAGTATCAAGATGAGGCAGCCTGCACTCTGGAATTCATTCAGAGGTAAACCCCTTTCATTCCTTGTCATTATTATATGGATATATACAATTAAATTAATGTGTTTGTATTTTTTGCATAAAATGGTATTATTACTGTAAATTTCAAGCCACAATTTCAACACACACACACACACACACAGACTGGGTATTTTTTTGGACTATAGGCTTTAATCTAATTCCATTTGATGAACAATTCATTGCATTTAATTGAATATACACGAAACAGTATGTTGTTGCAACCCCACTCTGATCTTAGACTATTTTCATTTCAGGCGCATCATTGATATAAATCCAGAGAGCGGGACAAAGGCCAAAATGGGCAAGGTTGTCTCCAAGAAGAAAGGTGTTATCATCCAGAAGAAGTCTTCTGCAGTCAATACACACGTCGCCATGTTTCTGAAGAATCTCATTGACTTGAATGGAACTTGATATAGACCGGTGAGCTCTTTAATCTCGCTCTCTTTGTTTTGACAATCTGGCATTGCCACATTAAGCCACAAGAGAACTGCTATTAACTTTATAAGCATTAGCTTGGAGTGCATACTGTACACTCCTGATTGTATAGTTTATTTATTATTCTGATTATGATTTCTTGCTGTTGTTTGACAGTGGCAACACTGGAATAATGCTGCAGGGAGGAACAGCGGCAACCAAAGTGATGGTCATCTCTACTGGATCCACAACAACTAAGATGTAAAAACACAAACCTACCTCACAGGACTATTTTAAGATGTAAAAACACTTTCCATTCCATATTTCCATTTTTTCCATTTTTTGAAAGTAGCAATATTCATGTTGACATTGCTCTTTGAAATAAAGGTATTTGATTTTGATTCTCTCTGTGAATACAGAAATATACTGTATTTCTGATTTACAGACTACTACTGTAAATCCAATTTACGGTATGGATACCGTCAAATTACGGTATATCGCTGGCGTCTTTGCTGCCAGCTCTTTACTGTAATTTATAGAAAAACAGAAATATACTGTTTTATGGTTTACAGGCTACTACCGTAAAATCATTTTACATATAAATACCGTAAAAATAACGGTATACTGCTGGCGTCTCTGCTGCCAGCTCTACTGTTATTTTACAGGAACATTTTTTACAGTGTATAAACCTAAATGTTTTTCACCTTTGAAAGAGGATGAAGAAAGCTACACCAGACATTTTCAGTAGCCTTTAAGAACCCCATTGGCTGATAGAGACACGGTGGGACACCCTTACCCTATAAAATATTTATGTGAAGGTGTATTATTTACATTTCAAAAATTGAAATAGTTTCAATTAATATAACATGGTTGAGCTGTTGTGGTGCAGTGTCCTGCACTCAATGTTGCAAACAGTATGTCCACCAGATGGCAGAAAAGACAACATTATCTTAAAGGAAAATATCCAGCTTGTATGCAAAAAAAGAGAGAATTCAAATAGTCTTACAATTTTATGTGATATATAACTTGATGGGAATATAATACAGAACATGTGACTAAACTCTAGGCCTGTCTGTCTGTCTGCCTATCTATCTATCTATCTATCTATCTATCTATCTATCTATCTATCTATTCATTTTGAAGGAACTCACATCATTTGAGAATAAGGATAGACGTTACCACCAGTTTACTCATTTAAAGCTAATTGAAGGACCTGTCACTGAGGTGCCACCATTGCACATTTTCAGGGAGTGCTTTAAATGGGGAGGGAAATGGAGGAACACAATGAGGGAAAAGAAGTTTGTCAGAGTTCATTAAGTATCAGGGGAACATCGCTGAAACTGGCAACGTAAGGCGCACTGGGCCTGACTGCCATTAATCACGACTGACAAGGAGCCGAGCTGGGGGTGGAGAGAGGAGGGAGTGCGGGGGTGTAGTATGTGGGTGCTGCTGCCAGGGACTCTGTTTGTGATTATAGGGAGAGGTCTTGCACAAGTAGGGAGAGGCAGTCCAGATCACATCTACCCCCAAACACACACACACACACACACACACACAAAACCCCAATTTGAATTATGATTATGGCCACTGCCACATAGCCCAATTGCAACTTTCTCAAATGTGTATGCTGCAACTATGGTGCTTGACTGTATATCAATATTAATGTACATGACTGTACTTGCAACACTTTGGTGTGTGTGTGCGCGTGTCTGTGTGTGTGTGTGTGTGTGTGTGAATGAGAGAGAGAGGGAGTTATGTTAGTATCTATGCTTTGTATTCTGGTGCTCCAGTGGCTGCATGCCTACTCCTCTCTGCCACCCCAAATAAAAAAAACAAATGGAAGGAGAAAGAAAGAGAGCAGGAGGACAGGAGAAGGAGGGAGAGAAAGCCTGTGACTCGTGGAGATGGAAGCCTCTGTTAAGTGCTGTGCTTGAAAGCCCGTCTGGCCTCATTAGTTGTCAGTTGTAACAATACTGAACTGGCAGTGAAGACTGCTTGGAGTCTCGCAACCATAAATCACTGGCTGACAGCACTCTGACAGGCTGGGAACCAGTGCACATGCAAGAGCACTGCTCTCTCCCACACTCGCACAAGCACTATGCTGAGAGAGCTCCGCCAATCACACTCCCTCTCTCTCTCCCTCCCTCCCTCCATCCCTCTCTCTCTCTCTCTCTTCACTAATGTTGTAATGCACATAACATGCCATTTGAACACTTCATGTCTTCATAAACAGTGTCACTTGATAGCTTTATTTTTAAGGCTGTCAAAGTGTGTGTCTGTTTTTTTTTTTTTTTTTCAGTGCAAGTGTGACTATGTGTTGCTGAAAGAGTGTGTCCACTATCACGGAGGCACTTGCGCATGTAGCCTTCAGTTTGTCAATTTGAAAGAGTGTGTGTGTCGTGTCCGACTGAGTGTGTGTTTGTGTGTGTATGATGTGTTTGTGGGAATGGCTCCCGTTCCACGTCAGTCTGTCTGCATCCATTAGGTTGACACGTGACTGTGTGTGTGTGTGTGTGTGTGTGTGTGTGTGTGTGTGTCACATCGCTGGTGAGGAAGGAAGCAGGGAGAGGCCTGTGGGTCATTAATCACTGGCCCCTGACACACAGAGCAGCAGGGGGGGAGGTGTGTGTGTGTGTGTGTGAAGGGGTATGGTGTGCCTTTGCTCACAGCTGGCCTGCACTCAACCCAACAAGGCACACTGACATCCCCACCCTGTGTGCCCCCCACCTTTCGCGCTCCGCTCCACCTCTCTGCACCACCCTCTCTGTCAATCCCCTTTCTCTCATCCTCCCTTTCGCCTGTCTCTCACCATGCACCCCAGTACCCCCCCCCCTTTTTTTCTATCTCCCTCTTGCTGTCTGACATCTCCCTTCATCACAGCCATGTTATGACAATTACAGGACCAAACGGGAACCTCCAGAGGAGTAGCTGAACGTGTCAAGATAACGCGTGCGGCTCTTGGACAGGGCTGCTCATTTGTGTTCTCCCCATTTGTTAAAGTGCCATTCATTATCGCTGCAGTTACTATTCCAGTCCTCCCCGTCTCCCCTGTTATAGTGTAGACAGATAGAGACTGCCCTTGAATGGAGTTACACAAACACTGGCCTATTCCCCCTTGTTGCATCAATCTCCTTCCGTGCAGCAACAGAACTTCATGTAACATCTTCCATATGGATGCTGTTTGCTGTCCTTTTAACGTCACTACTATACAACTAACCACACAA